>NC_081575.1:846486-956517 GCF_022355385.1 Mustela nigripes | reverse complement strand
CCACCTCCAGACACTTCTCCACACGCCAGACTCCCGTACCCACCTGCAGACAGACATCTACTTGGCTTGTCCTTTCAAAGTCCAGTCCTGCCTTCGCAGCAACTCTGCCATGCATCCAAACCGCGATCTGAGCTTACTCAAAATCTTTTTCACTTCCTTTTCTTTTTTAAAAGATTTATTTGAGACATCACAGAGACGGGAAGAGGGAGTAGATGCCCGCTGAGCAGGGAGCCCTTGTGGTCCAGATCGCAGGACTCCAGGACCATGACCATGACCTGAGCTCAGGGCAGAGGCTGTACCTCTGAGCCATGAGGTACCCCAAGTCTTTCTGCTTTTCCATGGTAGGTCTTAGTCGTTCTGAAAAGCTTTGGGTCCCTGGCTCCTGACCCCTCGGAGACTTTTCCACCCAGTCGTTTAACTTTTGTTTGGAGTGTTGACTGCATCACTCCGGTTGCTCAGGTGAAACCCCAGCGTCATTCTTGACCTCCATCTCCCGGCACCCATCCGTGCAGCCACAGGTTGTTTCTCCCGAAACTGTTCAGAATAGGACCTCTCGCCCCCTTCTGTGGGCGCCTCCGCTAGTCCAGGCAAATATTTCCTGGCAGGCGCGTGAGTGTGGGGATCTGCCAGCCGCGCTCCCTGATTCTAGTGTTGACCCTCTTGGACTCTGTTCACAGAGAAGCTGCAGGGATCCTTGCTTTCCGAACATGAAGCCGTCACATGTCCCCGCTGCTCCCTTCCCTGGCTGTGTCCTCCCGCAGATCCTCAGCAGGTCTTCACATGGACCAGCAACGCTCCTTGGCTGTGCCTTCAGCATTCTAGGTGCTCCGAATTAGGGCCCTGCAGCCTGTCCCCCCTGCCCTGGGTGCTCTGTCCCGTGCAGCTCTGGGCTGACGCCCTCCTCGCCTTCAAGTCTTCCCGAAGCTCGTATTCTGACCTTCCCTACCAGAGCAGCCGCCCCCCACAGACCCTTTCCTGCTCTCTTCTCCACCCCACTCCGTGCCCTCTAAAATGCAGTAGAAGGTACAAATGTGTTCTTTTCGATTCCTGTCTCACCCATCTTGGGGGGCGGTGACCTGGCCTCAGGGGTCCTAGCATCGCTTCTGTGGTGCCCTTCACGGGGCCGGTCACCGCCCAGGCCTCCCCAGGTTCTCGGGGTGGGGACGTACCCCGTCTCTGCAGGTGCAGGGGCGGGGCTCTGGGGGAGCCAGTGGGGTGCGAGACCTATCATGTGACCACGCAACTCTGTTTCACAAGTTCACTGGACACCTGGAGGGTTGAAAAGTGGCACAGGAAGAATCCATGTAGGCCGGGAAAATTCAGTCAGATCCCACTGGGGGAACTCTGGGGGGTAGAATTCCTACTTAAAGTTTGTCCCAACATGAAGTAAAGGAACTGAGGTTTTGGATGCTGTCCCTCTCAGGGGGTTGAGCAGGACAGTCCACTCTGCAGCCCTTCCTGCTCTGCTCTTACCAGTAATGCAGCTCTGGGAACAGCCGGAAAGGGGCTCCGCAGAGGGGAAACCCCAGGCAGGTGCGGCATGACAGCCAGCAAGTGGACAGGGTCCCCCTTGAGAGACCACACTTCTCTTCTGTCCCTTTTCAATCAATAATTATCCCCCCGGGGGGGGGGGGGGGGGGGGGGCTCAGTCAGGTGAGCGTCAAGCTCTCGGGGTCAGCTCAGGTCATAGTCTCAGGGTCGTGGGACCTAGTCCCGAGTCTGGCTCCACACTCAGTGCAGAATCTGCTTGAGATTCCCTCTCCCCGCCCCTCCCCCCACTCCCGTGCTCTCTCTCTCAAACAAGGGAAGGCAAAGTCTCATGAAAGTGACATTCCACTAAAACAGAGGTCTTGACCACAAGCCAAAGACCAGAGCAACTGTGGTGGCTGATCTCACGGCTGTTCTGCCTTTTCCACTGAGCTCTGCCGGGAACCAAGGGTTGTAGAAGATGGCAAAGTGGGGGCAGGGTTCCTCACCGTGCACATGGATCTCTCTCCAGTGACTGCGCACCCTCAATTGAGAAGGGCCTCGCGTCGCCGAGGCCTTCCAGTGTCCCCTGTCTCGTCAGTGAAGTGCTGTGCATGCGGTGGGGGAGGGTCTGCGGCTCAGCTCTGCCTTCTCGCCCCTTGGCCCCCCGGTCCAGCCTGCACCAAATCCACCCTCCCTCGGGTGCAGAAAATAAAATCCAAGTTTCTAAACCACATGGCACCAAGTAGGGAAATGATAACACTAAATGCAACGTAAGGTCAAGAGAAATACAGGAGAATTAGGAAGCTAGAAACTGAGGTGGGTGTCTGGTAAAGGGGCCAGAGCACAAGGGGCCTGGCGTTCAAATACCCTTGAGGTTAGGGTTCTTGGCCCCCGCTCCCCAGGTCAGCTCTGTGGGCCAAGCTGCTCTTCTCTGGGCCAGGGGCTTGGGCTGGGATGTGCTGGGCAAAAGCAGTCATGAGGTCAGCCTCATACTTCTCAGGGGCAAATAATCGTGTGGCTTTTTCTCCTCTCTGCCTTTGGCCTGTCGCCCCAAACCTGAGCCCCCACCACTTTGGCTGTCCCTGCCTCGCTTCGTGGCTTGGAGATGCCACTGACCTGGCCGTCAGAGCAGCTGGGAGCCTCGGCGGCGGAGAGGGGCTGGTGGCACGAGAGACTTGGGTTGGGGAGAGGCAAGCTGGGGCTGTCGCTTTTTAAGGTCAGTAATGACGAAGGTCTTGTTACATGTGTTATCGGGGTCAGTGTGGTTCGGCTGAGCCGAGGCAGTGCTCAAGTGCTCGCAGTCCGCGTTTGCATCTAACGTCATCACTTCCAGCAAGTGAGGGACAACTGGGGTATGATTCCCCCTTATGTGACTTTTATTAATGCTAGAAATGAAACATTAAAAAACAAGGAATCTTTACACATCGGCATGATTGTGGTATTAACAGAGACCAGGAGGGCTGACAGGAGCCTTCTGTCTGGCCCTGATCCGAAGCCACAGTCCTGCCTCTCCTGGCTCCAGCGAAGAGGGACCAAAGAGGGACTGGGACATTCCAGGATGGCCCTGGGCCTTGGAGCCCCACCCGCCCCATGGAAAGCTGGACCCTGAGGTGCCTGACCTTGTGGCCTTAGGGACTTGCAGGCCGGATGCCCTGCCCTACACGACCCCTGACCTGGAGGAGCTTCCTAACGCAACAAGATGGAAGAAAATAAAGCAGAAAGGAACGATGAAGAAAACAATGTGGGATCAAGGGCCACAATGTCCTGCTGGCTTCCGGGATGGCGTCCCGGCACCTGACTCACACGCATGTCGCCTGGACTCGGAATGCCATCCAAGACCATTGCCATTTTTAAAAAAGCCCCAGACCTTGCCCTGGTCAGATTCAGAGCCCCACGGCACATGCATCCCCCTCCGCAGGAAGGCCGGATCTGGCAGCATCACTGTGACCTCCGGTGCCTCTCCCGGGAGCGGCCACTGCTGTCAGCCCTGCGTGGCCCCGAGCCCGCACGCTTTCGGGGTACCATGCAGCAGCGGCCTTGTTGAAGAGTGGCGCGGTCTTGTGCGCCCTGGAAAGGAGGGTGAAGTCATCTTCTTCAGGAATCCCAAACGAATAGCTCCCAAACAGGTCACGCTACCCGAGCGGGTACTGCTCTGTGCAGCCGCGGCTTCCAGGGGACACTCTGCAGGCAGGAGCTCTGCGCGGCACTCGGTCGGATGCTGTTTCATGGTGGACCTGGTGCAGCTGTTCTCTTCTCTGATCTCCAGACTGGGCGATTCCTGGCACCCGGGTGTAGAGTTTGTCTGTACTGGCCTCGGTCAGGTAACCGAGACTCTGAACCTGGGTGCCCGCACAAGGCAGGTACCATCAAGGAGAACCAACAGCCCTGCCTTCCGGTCCGAGGCCCTGTGACTCCCTGCAAGTCACACCGGGACGAAGATTGCTCCTTCCCGGCTCTGGCCTGTGTGTTGGGATGCGGCAGTGGCTGCGGGGAACAGGGGCCCTCTCATTTCTCTGTCCAGGTTCATTAAGGGGCCCTTATATCATTTAAACTGGCCAAGAATTTCTCCCCACTTTCCGCCGGGAAGGAAATGAGGTGACCAGGTCCTCTGCTTTGAACGTCAAGTACTCGAACAGTCTGAAAGGCCCAGACTGGCATTTACTTCACCTTTGGGACACTGTGAACCCCGAACCCCTACAGCAAAGCCTACAAGCTCCGACCGGCCCTGACTATCATCTACCTGCCTGCTTAGCCAGTCCATGGTCCCACGAGACACCACGCCACGAAGAAGGGTGGCCCCGGATCTGCTTAATTCCCGGTCACTCAATTTGTCTTCTGGCGGCAGGTGCTCAGAAGAATCAAGGGCCGTTACGTCAAACCCCATGCCTGACTGAGACTTTCATCTGGGTCCCCTGGGCCCCAGCACCCCACCAAGGAAGGGGTGACATGATGCCCTCACGACAAACTGGAACCGTTTGGTTTCCGGACTGAGTCATCACTAAAACAGAAGGGAAAATTCATCGGGAAATTTGAGAATGGAACTCATTGTCTTCTGCTGTGTTGTGCTGTGTTTGTTTTCTGGTCATAACTACCTATCGCTCAAAAGCTTGAGTCTGGCGCGGGACAGCCAGGGATGATTCGTGCCTTCCCGGGGGGACAAACAATTCTGTCAGCATTAGCCAGCTCACGGGAAACACACTGCAAGGGTGCCACGTGATTGAAGAACGGATTTCACAGTGACTGTCAAAGAGGTATTTCGAACAGGAGCTTCCCATCTAAACACCACACAGAGAAAACCGGCCTGGACACGCACGCCATTCACGTCAGAAAGCACCTGCTCAAAGTCACAGGAAAGGGAGAAGCGATGATGTCTCATCTTGTGTCTGCACATGTTCCTCAGTCTCCGAGGGTGACCGAATGCGTAGGCTTCATCACTGTCCTCAGAGGCAGTGGCGTGAGCCTACGACGTGCGGCCTGGCCAACTCTGTTGTACGCCTCGCTCCATGAGGGACCGGAGGCAGAGTTCCTTCTTCTGGTTCTGTTCTCTTGCCTTTGCAGTGGGGGCAACAGTCTCTGCCAAGCCTGGCTTCTGAGGTGTTTTAGGAAAGAGGTGAGATGATACGTGTGAAGACGTTCCCAGAAAGGCCAGCAGCCATGGCAGAGCCAGCCAGCCAGTGGCGTCTGACGTGCTCCCCCTGGGGCCCGGGGCTGACTGCCCCCATCATTCGAATTGCCTTTCTTGGGGTCAGGAATGATTTATCTGTGAGGGTTAGATGCTGCCACCACCTCTGGGTTTCATCCCCCCAACCAGGTCTTCAGAGGCTGGACGGGAAGCACAGAAGAGGGGTCAGAGTTTTCAAACCTGAGGGTTAAGTCATCCCGTCTGGTGCCAGTAATGGCTCTGATCTCCCCTCCAAGTGCTCCGCCAAAGAGATTCTGAACCAAACTCTGCAGAAAACACACTCTGAAGCCTTGTTTTTGATCGTTCCTACCCTGCCTGAATGGAGTTCTCTGCATTATAGTTCACGGCTCTGGAATCTTCCATCGCTGCCTCTTATATCAGTGGAGCCAACTGCAAGCATCCCAGAGGCCATGGGCCAGCGTGGCCAGGGAAGGCCCCTGCCGGGATCGGCAGGGATGGGCGTGGGTGCTGGGAAGACAACCCCCTTGTCCCCCTTCAGTGGGTACAAATCCATCCTCTCTCCCAAAGCTTCTTGGCAAGCTCACGGCAATCACAGCTTCTCTCTGGCTCTTGACTGGCTTCGCCCATCGCTGCAATTCTGGCAAAGCAGCTCCGCGCAGGCTCGCCCACTTGCGGCCCGGCCTGCGCCTCACGCTTTGGACTGCCGCTCGTCGGTCCACTCCTGCCTTGTGCTCCGGAGGGCCTGGGTCTTCCGCTCGTCTACCTGCACGTAGTCAACCTTGTGTTCTTCCGAGACGAGGAGCTTCTGGAGGGGGGAACAGAAAGATTTTCATTATGTGCACTGAAAACAAATTGGGCAAACATCAGGCCTCTGGCGTAGATCACGGCGCCCCGATCTAGTGCACTTGGGGGTCCTGACATGCCACTGCTCCTGGACTTCGGGGACCTCGCTGCGGCCGGCCGGCTCTGTCCACCCCACGCTGAGCACTGTCGACATGGGCTAACCCGATGCGCACGACACCCAGCATGAGCCCCAGCCGGCGGCGGCTTCTCCTGGGCCCTGTATGGAAGATGGCCCGGGCTGTGAGCGACAGCGACAGAGGCCTTTGCCACCATGAGCCACTAAGGTGTGGGGCTTGTCCGTCTGCAGTGACTGCAGGGCCTGCCAGCACCGACTGCGGTGCTCTTCTGTACTTGCTGGTCTCCCCCTTCTGACCGGCTTTAACCTAACCCTAACCCTAACCCTAACCCTAACCCTAACCCTAACCCTAACCCTAACCCAGTTCTGGCTTTGGGAACGAAACTGAAGGTTAAGGAGAAGCGGGAGTTCATTTGACAAAAGGGAGATCTTCCAGATTTGTTTCCCTGCATGTGCTGCTCAGTTAAACTGCTTTTCTCATCAAACGATGCATATCGCAAGGCGCGGCTTCCGTTCCTTCATGTCCCTGCGGCGCTAACTCCCCCTCACGACGGGCCTCGACAGAGGCGTGACAGTTCCGAGCCGCGCTGTACACACCGCGGTACTGCGTTGGCGGCTGAAACCGGCCACCTGAGGCCCTTTGCCGACGGGTCCCGTTGCCACCGGAGAGTCTTGCCACCCCCCAGGGTCTAGCCAAACCACCGCCATGCCTCCTGCCCAAGCAGATGCTTCCTGGGACCTTCCGAGAAGACTCACGGCCAACGCCCCGGGGAGCTCGGAAGGGAAGGGCATCCGCGGGCCGCCCTCGGCCCCGGGTGCGCCTACCTGCTGGGCGGGCGCCGGCGACGCTGAGTTGAAGTCCAGAGCCAGGTAATCCAGGCTGGATTTCCTTGCCCACGTCAGGGTGCCGCCGCTCAGCGAGTGCGCCGCTCTGTGATTCTAGAAACCAACAGCACAGGACTCAGGTTAAGGGCGTCGGGCCAGGCTGCCCGAGGGAACTGAGGCGAGTCTGCACCTGCGCCCCAGCCCCCCACAGCGCGGCTGATACAGCCACCCGGAGCGGCCCCCGTCTGAGTGACAGCTGGCATGAGACACAATGTGGACCGTCCAGCTTTCATGCCAAGCCATTCTGTCACCCACCATGGAGACAGCCGGCCAAAACCTCCCTCAAGAAGAAAACTGTTGTAAGAATAGGACAGGCCAAGGGCACCTCAGAGACCCATCTGCAAAAGACCGATCACATTTACTCAAGTTACAGTAAAGGTGCCGCCAATGCACTCAAAGACACTTTACACAACGCTAGCAGTGTGACATGGGCGACACACCCATGCTCTCAACACTCAGCCGCAGAAGCCCCCGTTTCTCTTCTGTGACCTCCTTTTCCTCACAAGAGACTAAGCACTGTGTTGACCTTGGTACTGACCACTGTTTTTGAATATAGTTTTGACAGCATGGAAGTACCCTTACAACACACACCTCAATTTTGCCTGTTTTCAACTTTTATCAATGCAAACACATAGTACGTATTTTGGGGGACTCCCCATGTTGCCCCAGACTCGCCACTGCTGAGGCACAGCCATCCCCCGAGGAGTTTCTAGGCTGTGGGTCCGGGAACGGCAGGCCTGGCCCCCCGGATGGGGTAGGTGACATTACCATCGCGACACACTCGGCGGGAGGTTCTGAGCTTTCCGCTCTCCATCCTTTACCCTAACCCGCGCGGGAAGATCAGCGTTTCTAGTTTCCCTCATTTGGGGGAAATGGCATCTTCCTGTGCTCTGCTCTTCCGTGCCCTCGACACTTAATTGGTCACCTTTTCATATGTTCAAGGACCATCGATTTTTCTCTCTGCTGTGAATTGTCTGTTCAGGTTTGCTTTTGTTTTGCTGAGTTTTATATGGAAGTCCCTGCTTTCTTTTCTAATTTCCCTTAGTACTTCCTCACATATCCTGGACAGCGACTGTTCCTTGGTCTACAGTTGTTCTTTCTTTTAATGGCATTCTCTCTCCTTTTTCAAAAGAGATTTTATCCATTTATTTGACAGAGACAGACAGGAGGAGGATAAGCAAGGGGAGCCACAGAGGC
Organism: Mustela nigripes; assembly: GCF_022355385.1. NCBI lineage: Eukaryota > Metazoa > Chordata > Mammalia > Carnivora > Mustelidae > Mustela > Mustela nigripes. The sequence continues at coordinate 948,403 of NC_081575.1, read as the reverse complement.
AGAGGGAGAAGCAGACCCCCGACCCATCGGGGAGCCCGACACGGAACTCGATTCCAGGACTCTGGGATCATGACCTGAGCCGAAGGCAGATGCTTCACCAACTGAGCCCCCCAGGTGCCCCTATAGTATCTTCTAAATGAAGAGTCATTCCCACTTTTAATGTAATATTTTCCCGGGTGGCTTTTTTTTTTTATTTTTTTATTTTAAGGAACTCTTCCTATGGTGAAGTCATAACTTGTTGCCCTATATTTTCTCCTAGAATGATAAACTCTTGCCCTTCACATTTAAGTAATAAGCTAGCCTGAGCTGATTTTAACCTATGGTGGTGTTTTTACCCCACAGGGATAGCCACCCTGCCTTCTGCGACGCAAACTCTAGTCACGTGTTGCGTTCTCGTATGTGAACAGATGTTGAGTTCTATCAAATACTTGCTCTGCATCTAATGAAATAATCACATCATCTTTCTCCTTTAATATATTAACATGCTTGACGGACTTTATTAAGTCCATTAATTCAGAGTCGTTACAGCTCATCTCTCAGAGAATACTGCGGAGGGCCCTTGTCACAAGGAAAATAGGGAAGCCTGGCTCACTACATGGTACTCCAGAAACAAATATAGCACTGTATGTTAACTAACTGGAATTAAAATTAAAACTTAAAAAAAAAAAAGGTAGTAAGAGATTATAAAAAAACATTTCCCCTTCTGGCATAGTTTTTGTTTCCTCTGATCTGTTTTGGTCTCTACCCTTCGTGCCAGAGCTTTCCTGAAAGGTCTGATGAGGACATTGGCTGTCCACTTGTATGTAAGAGTCAAAATCCCAAAAGTCGACTGGAAGCTTTGAGTACATTGGTGGTGCTTGTCCACTGTGGGGTTCACTGCAGGGTGATCCTACTGGATGTTATTCTTGGTAAACCCTCAGTGTCAGGACCTCGGTCTTCCTTGGGCTGCGCAAATAGCCCACAGCACTATCTTCCAATCTCCAGGACTCGGTTGCAGAGGTCTGATTGTCAACACTATGGAAAAGAGGGGCTAGGGAAAAGTTTTGGGAGTGGTTCTCGTATTTACCTAATCACCTCGTGCTTAGTATTTAGTATTCTTGGTCAAATGGGTCTAATGTCTCTCCCCGCCAGTTCAGAGAGCCCTTGTTTTATTCTCTCTAGAGACTACACTTCAACTTCTCTGTAGAGACGGGAGGTCCTAGTGGCCCACCTCCACGCAGTGAGGGAGAGGCACTGCAAGATTTACCTGCTGCTTAGGCGGGCTTTGGACTACTATAGCCCTTCTTTTCCTTTCCCTTCAGCCCTAGTTCCAGAACCATGCACCATGGACAATTCCTGAACCTTTTAGGTACTCTATAGTATTTTCTGCCTCTCCCTGACCCCCCCGCATATTTAGGATTTAACTTTCTTAGGTCTGATAAGTCATTTAGCACACACCCATCTGCTTTCCAGTTTCCAATGTCACTACTATTATCTTCTCCAATTCTTTATACCCTTATGATAGGTTTATGCCTTCACCAAATCCCTGTACTGAAATTTTAGAGGCTCTTTTGGGATGGACGGAAAACAGAAGCCTGGGGTGGATCTGCCATCTTTACGGAGATGTCCATGAACAGATTCTGGAATGTTAAATCCACTTTGTATACCTGGGATAAATCCAACTTGTTTGCGTATATTCTCAGCTTTTCATAGTGCTGGATTTATTTTGCTAAAATTTTCTGTAGGGCTTCTTTTCTGACAACTTCATCGAGCCATAATTCTAGACCACACAATACTCCCATTTAAAGTTGACAATGCACGTGTCCATATTTGTGCAATCACTGTCTCAGTCAATTTTAGGACATTTTCATCACCCCAAAAGAAATCTGCACCCCTTAGCTGTCATCCACAGTCTCACCATCTCCCCAAGCTCTAGGCAACCACCACTAATCTATTTTCTGTCTCTACAGACTTGCTATTCCAGATATTTCCTACCAGTGCAGTCATATAGTACGTGTCTTTTGAGATAACTGGCTTCTTTTACTCAGCATACTGTTTCCAAGATTCACTAGTGTTGTTTCATTGTACGACTGTATAACGTTCCATTGGGTGGCTAGACCACGTTTTATTTACTGAGTCAACAACTGATGAACATTTGGGCTATTTTCACTTTTGGGCTCTTAAGAAAGCGCTGCTGGGGCGCCTGGGTGGCTCAGTACGTTGAGCAACTGCCTTTGGTTCAGGTCATGATCCCAGAGTTCTGAGCTTGAGCCCCATGTCGGGCTTCCTGCTCAGGGGAGAGTCTGCTTCTCCCTCTGCCTCTGCCTGCCACTGTGCCTACTTGTGCTCTCTGTCAGAAAAAGTGCTGCTATGAACATTTGTGTACAAAATTTGATTGGAAATATACTTTTTTAGGATATTTTAACTTACGTCAGTGAGTAAAATTGGTCTGTAATTTTATACCTATGTTATTGCTATTTGTATCATGTTACTTTAGCCTTATAAAATTTAAGGGGGGTAATTTTTTTTCATTCCCTGGAGGCATTTGTGTAAGATTGTAATGCTCTCTTCCGTTTGGTAGAAAGTGTCTGCATAGTCGTTTGGGGCTCATGACCCTTTGCAGTTGTCCCTACTGAGATCACTCAGGTTCCTATTTCTACTCGAACATGTTTTGGGATATTTTGGGATAATTTGCCTATTTTCACCAAAGTTGTCAAATTCATAATATTCTTTTATGTCATCAATCTCTGGCATATTTGCAATTATTACCTCCTTTATATTTTTAATATTGTTTATTTGTATCCATTGCTTTCTCTTGATTAATTGTGTTCAATTTTAGTCTTTTCTTTTTAAAAATATTTAAAAAGATTTAAAATATTTAAAAAATTCTCTCTCTCTGACAGAGAGAGAGAATGCAAGCAGTGGGAACGGCAGAGGGAGCAGCACACTCCCCGCAGAGCAAGGAGCCAATGCCCAGCTCAATACAGGAACCCTGAGATCACAACCTGCACAGAAGGCAGAGGCTTAACAGACTGAGCCACCCAGGCGCCGCGACCGAGTTTCTAATTTCATCCCAATTTTTGTTTCTATTTGTTCTAAATGGTCTTTTCTAATTTGCCTGGTCATTTTTTAAAAAAGGGGGCATGGGGCTCAATCCCAGGATGCCGGGATCATGACCTGAGCTGAAGGCAGATGCCCGATGACCAGCCACCCAGGTGCCCCTGGTCATATTTTACTGGCATGTTGTTAGTCTAACTTTCAACTCATCTTATTTCTTTAAATATATCAAACATAATTATTTTATATTCAAAATCGAGTTATTTCCAATAATAGCTTACTTCTGTATTTGATTCTATTGTTTGTAATTTGTATCAATTCTCAGGATTTGTAATTCCTTGGCATTTTTTGATCCCAGAGATTCCCCTTCCTTTTTTGTCAGTTGAGTTTTGTTTTTAAAAAATATATTCTCTACCATTTTAAGACATTTTATGTGGTGGTATGTAGTTTTAATGGTAGCTTTTCTACAGAAGTGTCCTATCCAATTAAAAAAAGTAGAACAAATGTAGCTCCACTTCCTTGTTTTTTAAGATTGTATTTTTAGGTAATCTTTATGCCTTATGTGGGGCTCAAACTCACAAACCCAAGGTCTAGAGCATGCTCTAGCAAATGAGCCCACCAAGTTCTATTTCTCATGTTGGATTAAATAATTTTGACCCCTCTTCCTGCAAAGAACAGTATTATTTCATTTTTGGTAGAATCTGAGGAATTGTTTCTAAAACTGTATGGGAAAAGAGAGGACCAAAAATAGCCAAAGAAAACTTGAGGAAGATCAACAAGCAGGACTTACTTTCCTTGATAGCAAGACTTATCAAGCTGCAGTAACCAGCACGGTGTGCTAGTGTCCAAGACAGACAGGTAGACCGATGGAACAGATCTGAGAGACCAGAAGAAGGCTTGATTTATGGCAAAGATGGTGCTGCAGAAGTGGCAAATCATAGTAATTTAAAATAAATGGTGATAGATCAATTAGAGAAACATATCGAGGGAAAATGAAATTTGATTCCCACCTGCAATCATACACAGAAGTTAATTCCAGGTGCACTGCAGACCTAATTATGAAATGTACAAGTATAAAGCTTCTGACAAGTAACCAAAATTTACCCAAGATTTCATAGATCATGTTAATGGTCCTTCAACTATTAAAGAAATTGAAGTCACCCACATGTTTCACTGATAAATTTGCCAAAAAATTTAAAGAATAAATAACACTAATTCTACATAATCTGTTCCAGAAAATAGAGGAGGAGAGAACACTTCCTGAGGGTCCCAATATTACCTTGATAACAAACCAAGGCAAAGACACTATGAAAAACCCTCAGATCGATACCCATTGTGACCATGGATACAGTATCCTCAACAAAATGTTAGCAAATCAAATCCAGCAATACATAAAACGAATACTACACCATGACCAAATGGATTTTATTTGGGGAGTTCATGACTGACTTGATATTCAAAAATAAACCAGGATATTATTAAAAATAAAGCAGGATAAATAAACCAAGATAGTCCACAATATTTACAGTCTAAAGAAGAAAACAAAACGACCATATCAATGAATACTCAATCGTGAGACTGAGTGAAAGGGAAACAAAGAGACTTGCTCAGTGTACTCAACACTGCACTCAAGTCTTCAGGCTGGTGAGAAAGCAAATGAAAGAATGAAGGAGCACAGAGACGGAAAAGGAAGGAATAAAACGCTGTATTTACAGACGGGATGATCATGTAAACAGAAAACCCCAGGGAATGTAAAGAAAACAAACCTCCCATATCTAATAAGGGAATTTGGCAAAGTTGCAGGATACAAGGCCAACACACCCCAAACGATCATATTTGTATATACTGTCAAGGGACAACTGAGAGCTGAAATGAAAGAAATGACATTTACAATAGCTCCAAAAGGTGAAATATACAGGTAGAAGTCTAATAAAACATGATAACATCTATACATTAAAATTATAACATTCTAAGGAAAGAAAGAAAATCTGAATAAATGGAGACACACTACGTTCATGAATTAGAAGATCAGCTTAGAGTAAGTGTCAGTTCTCCTCAAATTTATTCATAGCATTCACATGATTCCAGTCAAAATCACATCAGGATATTTTGTTAGATAATGAAAAGTTATTCCAAAATTTACATTGAAAGGCAAAGGTGGGGGCACCTGGGAGGCTCAGTCAGTTAAGCGTCTGCCTTTGGCTCAGATCATGATCCCCGGGTCCTGGGATCGAGCCCCACATCGGGCTCTATGCTCAGTGGACAGCCTGCTTCCCTCTCTCTCTGCCTGCCTCTCTGCCTGCTTGTCATCTCTCTCTCTCTCTCTCTCTGTCAAATAAATAAATAAATAAATAAATCTCTAAAAAAAAGAAGAAGAAACTCAATGAATTGTGCTCAATCAATAGGCAATAATGTCTCTGTCACTGGCCATAGCAATGTTTTCCCAGATATGCCTCCTGAGGCAAGGGAATTAAAAACAAAAATAAACTATTGGGACTACATCAAAATAAAACGTTTCTTCACAGTGTAGGAAACAATCAACAAACTTAAAAGGCAACCTACTGAATAGAAGAAGGTATTTGCAAAATACGTAAAGAATTTCTTATATGTCTCAACACCCCCCCAAAAAATAATACAATTAAAAAACAGGCAGAAGACATAACAGACATTTCTCCAAAGAAGATATCCAGATGGCCAACAGACACATGAAAAGATGCTCATCGTCACCAATCATCAGGGAGATGCAGACCAAAACCACAATGAGATGCCACTTCACACCAGTCAGCATGGCTACACTCAACAACACAAGACAGGGAGGCCTGGCTACATCGGTCAGCAGAGCATGTGACTCTTGATCTCAGGGTTGTAAGTTCAAACCTCACACTGGGTGCAGAGACTATTTAAAAAAAAAAAATCCACAGTGAACAACAAGTGTTGGCCAGGATGTGGAGAAAAGGGAGCCCTTGTACACTGTTGGTGGGAAGGCAAACTGGTGCAACCACTCTGGAAAACAGTGTGGAGGATCCTCGAAAAGCTAAACACAGAACTACTCTAGGATCCAGTAATTGCACGGCTGAGTATTTCCCCAGAAAAGATGAAAACACTAAGTCAAAGGGATCCAAGCACCCCACATTGAGAGCATTGTTGTCACAATGGCCACAAGACAGCAGCAGCCCAAGTGTCCATGGACTGACGAATGAATAAAGATGTAGTGTGCGCACACGCACACACCCACACCCCCATGGAATATTATTTGGCTATCAAAAAAGAATGAACCCTTGCCATTTACAACATGGATGGAGCTAGAGAGAATCATGCTAAGTGAAATAAGCCAGTCAGAGAAAGATAAACAGCACACGATTTTACTCATATGTGGAATTTAAGAAATGAAACAGATGAGCAAAGGAAAAAACAAAAAGAGGTAAGCCTAGAAACACTCTTAACTCCAGAAAACACACTGATGGTCACCACAGGAGAGGTGGGGGGAGGGAAGGGGTAAATAGGCGATGGGCATGAAGGAGGGCACTTGTGGTGACCAGCGGCAGGTGCTGTGCGGATGTCCCGAGTCAATACATTGCACACCAAAAACTGGTACTGCACTGTATGTTGACTCTACTGGTATTTGAGTAAAACCAAATAAATCTGGCTTAACCAAATTAAAAACCTTTGCTCTGCAAAAGAAAGAAGAGAATGAAAAGGCAAGTTCCAGATGCAAAAGAAAATCTGTGCCAGTCACATACCCATTGGGTGAGTCGTACTCAGAATACGTAAAGAGCTCTCAAAACCCAGTGTAAGAAAACAAACAGCACAACTGAAACTCAGGCAAAAGGTTCCAACAGATAGATAGTCCACCAAAGAAGACACACAAATGCCTGACAGACACACAAAATTAAGTCTGACCCCATTTGCTGTTAGGGAAATAGGTGTTAAAACGACAATGAAATACCACTACCTACACATTAGAAGGTCTAGGTTAAAAACAAACAAGAAATCTGTGGACCAAGGACACTCCCGAGGCGTGGCTGGCACTCTCACAAACAGCTGACAGCTTGTGTGGCCATGACCATGACAGCAAGGCTTGGGCAGTACCTCTCAGAGTCAAACCTACAACAGATGACCCCGTTAAACCCAGCTGATGATCCACCAATCTCACTTCTAGGTCCTTATCCTAGAGGAGGAGGCTTCAACAACGGCATTCTTGACTTTTGGGGTCAGATCATTCTTTGTCGTGGGGAGTTGTCCTCTGCACTGGAGGGCGTGTAGCAAACCCCCTGAACCACATGCCCCTGGGCGAGCTTCTGGCAACCGAAAACGTCTCCAGACATTGCCAAGTATCCCTTAGGGGGCGAAATCAACCCCCGGTAGAGAACCACTGCTCTAGTGAAATGAAAACTTAGCGAATGCCAACAGATGCCCACACAGAATCTGTAAAAGGCCCTCAAGATCAGGAACAAGGCAAGGTGGCCCGCTTCTGCAATTTCTACTCAACAAAGTATTGGAAGTTCCAGCTATATGTAGCAGTTAGGCAAGAAAAAAGTAAAAAGGCAGCCAAGTTGGGAAAAAATAAGCAAAATAATCTGTTTGTTGACAACATGGTCTTATATGTGGAAAACTCTAAAGATTCCACACAAAAATATTAATAACAAACAAAAATTAAACTCATCAAGTGTGTAGGATACAAAGATCACACCCAAAATTCAGTTGCATTTCTATACACTAACTGAACCACCTGAGAAGAGGAAATCAAGAAAATGGTATCAACGTGCCTGGGGGGCTCAGTTGGTGAATTGTCTGCCTTCGGCTCAGGTCATGAGCCTGCTTCTCTGTCTCCCTCTGCCTGCTGCTCTGCCTACCTGTGCCTCGCTCTCTCCATCAAATAAATAAATAATCTTTTTTAAAAAAAGAAAACGGTATCATTTACAATATTAAAAAGAATGAAGCATTTGGGAATAAATTTAACCAAAGACTTGTAATGACAACTTCAAACCATTGCCGAAAGAAAGCAAAGCAGACACAAATAAATGGAAAGATATTTCCATTTATGTGTACGGATTGGAAGACTTAACACCCGAATGTCCTCCAGTGGGTAAGGAGACAAACCATGGCACACTTGCACACTTGAACAGTGCTTGGCAGTAAAACAGAAAGAACGACTGACAAGCATTACAACTTGGGTGAACCCCCGAGACATTGCACTGAGTGAAAGAAACCAGTCTCACAAGATGGCAAACTCTGTGATACAAGTATAGTGATGGAGAACGCGTCTGTTAGTGCCAGGGATTCGGGTTGTGGGAGGGTGTGACTATGGAGATGGAGCTCGGAAGACAGCCTTGAAGTTGTGCCGTGTCCTGACTGTGCCGGTGGGCACGTGAACCTATATCCACGTTAAAATGCACAGACCCGCACACTGACAGAAAGTCTGTTTCACTGTAAGATAATCTAAAAGCTAAAAAGTATTATAATGTCATAACAAACCACTTAAGGTGAGATTCCGAGTCTAGAATTCTACTATCAAAATCTTACAAAATGACTGAAATTACAGAATGTGGAAATACTGTAGAAAGAGATCACAGAAGTTAAAATTGTCATTCTTCTAAATTTTCTGTAATTTCACAAACAGCAAAAGAAAGTAAAAGAACTGTAATAGAACAAAACTTGCATCTCAGTCCCTAGCCTCAATTTTTACATTCAGATCAGACCTTGTTGTCAGAGAGAAAAACATTAACATACACAATTATGTGCAAAATCAAATCAAACCCTATGAGTCATGCGGCTTGTGTGAACGAGTGAAAGAAGGGAACTCAAAGATGGTGCTTTCCCCACAGGTACCTGCCCTCAGCCAGTGTTCTGGGCCCCAGTTTGCCCTGTCATATGGCCTAGTAATGCCCAAACAGTCATTAACTCATGACTATCAACCTCGGTCAGAAAGCAAGCCGTAACTATGCTGTTAATGAAACACCCGTCTTTCTCATAACCTCCAAGGTCAGGGATGAACTGCGAGCGTCTGGAATGAGTCCGCACTTGCTTTTATCAGGTTATAGGTTCACTTCCCTTTTCTGTTCTCTGGAGACAGAGCACAGCTGGCCAGTATCCTTTATAAGAGTGTTTTCTTCTAGAAGTTTCCCAAGGGCCATGACTAAGTGTGAAAAACACTGGGAAGACCAGAGCAGATTTGTATATGAGTCACTTTCCATCTGCGTATGGTTAAGGGAACTTACAGCCTAATTTTTATCAACGAGAAAGGCAACATGAAGCATTTAATTAGTGCTTCACTGCACATGACCGTGTTTAGATTTTTACTTGCCTACTAAGCTCATGCACAGGAGGGCCAGAACTGTCTTTTCAAAAGTGCATACAGCCACAGTGCCTTGAATATCGGTCTTCTATGATCTCTTTTCAAAACCTCATCAGTCAAACAGAGATTCTCCCTGGAGTTAAGTTGCAGAACAGGCTAACGCACCTCATAATTCCTAGAGGTGCTAAAATTCCCTCTGTCTTCAAAACCCGTGCTACCAACAGACTCCAACGTAACGGGAATGGAGGGAAGAGCAGAGCGGGGAGATTAATTACTTAGTTAGGGTTAGGGTTCGGATGGAGATGTCAGGTCTCTATTTGCCCAGACCTACAGAAAGACCCGGTAACCCAAGTCTCCAGACACTGAGTCACATTCACAGCCCGGGACCCTGCACTCCCCGCCACCAGGACCCCAAGTGACTCCTCCCCCGGGGAAGGCTCATTAGCAATGGGGGCAGGGCCACCAGGTGGTCCGGCAGAAGGGCACCCAGGATACGTGCATTTGCGCTGGACAGCCACAGAGCCGCAAACTCACTGCGATCAAACAGGACAGCGCGGCCCTGGTGGAAAGAACGGCTGCTGTTTCCCGTCCCCCATTCCATACGCCTTGACCCTGGGGGCTCCCGCCACAGCCTCAGAACGCAGGAGAGAAAAGCAGCTTCGAATCGGTTAGTTGCGGGTAACCTGGCAGCACGTTCAGGTGACTGTTTCCAGACTGCAGGGGGCTTTCAGGGGCACACGTGCCCTCCACGAAGAGCTCACAGAAGGCACACTGGGGTGGAGCACATGAGAGTGTGAAACAGACGATTACCATGTGGATGTAGCTTTCTTCCTCTTCTCTGGAAACGGAATTGGCAAAAAATCTTGCAGAATTAATACCATTTCTTTCTGGAGAGAGAAATCTGGTTCGATTGCTGAGAACAAAAACACAGATGAGGTCAAACCAATGTCTTAACAGCTGCTCTGAAAGCCAGCCAGGAAGTGACACGGTCCCCATGGGCTCTTCAGCCCTCCCCTTCCAGATACAGTTTCCTTCTGGCCAGAGCACTTCCCGAGGCCATAGGGCCTGCCCAGCTTCTGCCCTGTTCTGGGGCTAAGGGCTCCTACTTTTCAAGGGTTACTTCTTTCCAGACCCTCCATGTGACACAGCTCACAGGCTTTCTAGAAACAGACCAAGGCCTCATATCATCTAGGAAAACACACACACACACACACACACACACACACACACACAATGCTCCTTTGGGGCTCTCTTGTTTCCGTTCAAAGTAACTGGCAAACGTAACGAGGTGTGGCCATTCCTCTGGCGGGATGAGAACAAGACGGCAAATTCATTTCACCCTCCTCCCAAGTCAGAAGCACAGGCCGCATCTCTCTGCAGTCACGGCTGGAAACAGAGCTCTTTGCAGAGGTCCACTTTGCAAAGTGACTGACTGTAGCCTGCGGCATGGAGAGAAGCCAGAAACTCTGGGGCCAGGCCCAAGACTCTGAAAACACAACTTCTAAAGGATGAGAGTGCAGACACATCTGGGGGCCTGTCTGCCAAGTCCGTGCAGCGTCCCCCTTTCTCTGAGGACTCCCTTCTCCTACTCTGCTCTTCTCCTACTCTGTTGGCCCTCCTGGCCCATCCCCCTGAGCAGAGTCACCTGTGGCCCAGAGGATGGGGCAGAACAATTCCCTCTCCCAGGAAATGCGAGTTGGGGTTGAGAAAGAGCCTGTTTCTGCTGGTACTGGGCCTGGGACACGTACGTAAGCTCAGGATCTACGGTGACATGAAGACAGAAGGCAACGTGGGAGGTGGAGAGTTCCCTGGGAACACCTTTTCCTTCGTGATCGACAAGGTATTTCTGGCTCATGATAACAAACCCCACCCCTCCTTTGACTCTAACTACATCTCCTCAGAGTCTGAACTAAACCCAGGAGTGCCCCTGCCAGATGAGGGCCCTTTGAGCAAAGACGTACCAAGGGACGGTGCAGGTCCTCGTTACACACGCGTGTTCCCGGATGGTGGAGAGGTTTCTCAGGTCCAGGGGAGGAGGCCGTGCTACAAGACAATCCACGATACCCAGGGTGGTGAGTTCTTGGGAGTTCAAGACGAAAATTATGACATTCTATTTACTTACTAGCATGTCGAGTCCAAATCGACAAGCAAGTGCACTGATGATGGCTGCAAACTCACTGATTCACCCTAACCCTTCCCTACCGCACGGGTCACCTTACCTGCCTGACGCACCAATGGCAATACGCTGAGTCAACAGGCATTTGAAAACTCACTGTGTACCAGGCATGGTTCTGGGTGTTGGAAGGGACAGTGTGAGCCCGGCATGTCCAAGATGGACAATGAAATGTAAGGGGGAAGACCAGAACATTCTTCCCCATCTCTCTGCCTGGTTGGTCATCTTCAGATCTCAGCTCAAGGTCTCCTGCCTAGGAAGGCCTTCTCTGACCTCCAGACAAGGTCAGCCCCCACAGCGTGGGCTCTCGTGAGTTCTTGCATCTACCCTTGATGGCGCTCCTTGCAGTTGGCAATGATCTATTCATCTGCGATGATCTGATGCTGGTCTAGACTGTGCTCTGGGAGGACGGGGATTTGTTTGGCTCATTCCTGGCAGTAGCCTTGGCACGGAGAGCAGTTCTTGGCACCTGACCCTTACTCCATACCTCAGTGGTCCACCTCGTTGAGTAGGTCATGCCTGTGTCCCTCTACCAGGGCCCTGACCAGGTTCCTTTTATTCCCTCCACGAGACCACATGGGTAGAGACTATTTGAGTCTCCTCTACACCATCAGAGCCTCGGACAGTGACTGTCACTGCTCAGTCAGTTTCCCGGAAGCCTCCGAGCTGGGGGAGGTACTGAGCTAGAAAGGCCACGTGAGTCACACAGTCCCTGGGGAGAAAGTCTCTCCTGGTGGCAGGACAGTCTGGCATTGGCCTCACGGACCAGCCAACTCGTGGCTTCTCTACCTGCCCTCTCCCGTTGGGCCCCAGGCTCCACCCCTGTAGCCACCCCTGTCAGCGCCCATCGTCCTGGCCCAGGTGTCCCCCTTCACACCTACCCAGTGAATCCCCGGCCCTGGGTCCATCCAACACGCTCATGCCTCTGAGCGCCAGGCCTCACAGAGATGCAATGGCCAACGCAGCCACTAGCCACACATGGCTATTTCAATTTATATCTCTTCACATTAAATAAAATGGAGATTTCAGTCATGAGCCGGAAAGGTACAGCATGGGGCATACAGTCAAAAAAATTATTTTTCAGTTGTACTAGCCACACTGCAAGTGTCCAGGAGCCACATTCCTATCATCACAGGAAGTTCTGTTGGACAGCATTGCTAGAGAAAATTAACTGAGTGAAATAAAGAGCGACCTTGAAGTCACATGTCCCGGTGAAGTTGCTCCTGACCAGAATGAGGGACTGTTCTCTCTGAACTGCCTCCCACAGGGCTCATTCTCTTACACGGGACTGACTTGATCACCCTCCGTCTTCCCGCTTCCTCCACCGCTCACTGAAGAGCCTGCAGGTTCTCCTCTCTCCGCCCCACCCAGTGCCCAGCCCAGCAGCACACGCAGCAGACGTGCTGGAAATGAGCGCTCACTCGAACCGAACCGAAGGTCGGGGGACTAGAACGGCTGGCCTGGGCGGGGCCCTGGCTCCCAATGTGGGGCAAGGCTGCGTGGAGCAGCAGATTTTCCAAAGCGTGACCAGAGGTGGGAACCGACCAGAGATTGCCGTCATTGTGCCGAAGGGCTCCTGCAAATCACAGATGCGTACCAGGCAAGGGGCGCGAAGGAAGTTAGCAAGTTACTCTGACCTGCTTTTCTTTCCCTCTTCTTGCTCCAGCTCTGTCCGTGCTGTTCGCAGACCAGAGAAGCTGCGTGGGAACAATGCAGAAGCTTCGAGGAGCTCTGGGCCCAGAGGATCCAGACTGCTCATCGCCCCCAGACACCTCTGTGGCTGGGCACGTGCAGGGCTGTGAGTGGGAAGTTGTCTATGACCAGGTCTCCCACTCAGGAATCCGTGTCCAAAGTCATTCTTGACTAACCCTAACCTCACTGTGATTACATTCCAGTCTGTTTAAACGAAGACATGCCAGGTGTGTTTCATCAACGTCACTTAGTTCTGGGGCCTCTGTTAGGGAAGCAGCCAAAGATGAGCCTCCGGAACGATCTTGGCTTTGCAGGCTGTTTGCAGGGTTAGGGTTAACCTTAACTCTTAAGTCCCACACCTCCTTCTTGGTGTCCAGGGTGGCAGAGCTCTGAAAAGCTCTGAAAGCCCTTCCCTTTCAGTCCCAGCCACTGCTCCGCGCCCTTCTACTTCCCAGCCCTGTAAGATGCTTCCTCTAGTGCTTCCTTCCCAGGGACGGTCAAGAAGGACACTTTTCCACGTGGCCTCAAGAACCCGTCCCCCCGCTCCCGCATGGCGCGCCTGGTCAGGTGGCTTACGTTTCCTCTGAGGCTTGAGATCTCTGTTCACTGGGGGAGGCTCCAGGTCTGCCGGCAGCTCGGGCAGTGGGCTCGAGAGGCTTCCTGGGCTCATTGGGATGTAGTCGTCGTGGCCGCAGGGGGTTCGAAGACTGGAGCCGGCCGCCTGGGGGCCCATAGGCACGTAGCCGTCCTCGGCCCCAGCTGGAGCCGTGGGGTACACGGGGGAGAAGCCGCACGGCTGCAAGAGAACAGGCACAGAACCGTCACGGCAACGGCTGAGGCGCGCTCCTGAGGGTGATGCTAGAACACGGCGGGCAGGGAGCGCGCGCAGATGCTCAAGGTCGGAGGAGATGCTGTGGGTCGTGACGAGTCCGACAAGGGCCTGGACAGCTCGAACTGGCAGTGTCCTTACAGAACACTAGAAGTCCAGTAGTTCCCAGACAATGCAAGCCTTAGGGGACACTGAAGGGTCCCCAGAGGCTCAGTGCTGAGTCTCAAAAGACTCCGAGGGAGCACATATTGGGCAGGCCACCTGTGGCAAGGCTGAGGCTTAAAGGAACTCAAGTGCCAAACTTACCAAATTTAAACTAAGCCGCTTGTCTCGGTGCCTTAACGACTGGCCTTCTACGTCAGCTGCAAGAAACAAGCCAGGGTGGTGAGAAACGCACGACAGTATCCACTGTGACCAGGTTCCATGGCCCTGTGCACCGCAGGGCCCTCCGCTCGGCTCCAGGGAGGAAGAGAAGCGGACACATTTGTGCGCGCAGCCTTGCTCCTCTGTCTGATCCTGTCTGGCCGCGCGTCGGGACACAGTCCCCAACAGATGGAGACCGGACCGGATGTGGAAGACTCTGTATCACGGCTTCAGGTCTCTCTGTGAATTCGGAGGACACAAGGCAAACACTTAGCACATGCCCTTGGCACGTACCACAGGAATGTCCTGAGCATCGAGAGGAGAGAGGGGAGCCGGAGACCGGAAGGGAGAAGGTCCGACAGACCCGGGTGACAAGCAGACGAGGGACGGCACCCAGAGCAGTGCGTAGGGCGCTGGAGGCCTATGACCACAGCTTTCTGGAGCAACAGCAGCTGTGCAGGCACAGGCATGGAGAAAGAGGAAGGTCAGGCTAATCGAGGACTAGAAGCTTGTCGGAGGGATGTGATGAACAGTGTGGCCAGAATAAGGGTTGGACATGTCCAAAAGGCAGAGCAGTAGGGTAAGTGGACCTCAACTCAAATGAGACGTAGTTTTTGGGAATTAGCAGCTTAGGATGGCAGTCAAAACCCTAGGAGTAGATGCGTCTCCATTGCAAGTGTTAAGAGCAGTTTCACTACAAAACCCTAGAGGATCCAGTCTTCACAGAAGCATTAGGAAGTCCGGTACGTGCTCTTAGCACGTGGCTACCACGGAGCTCTTCCTCAAGAACCTGGAGACACGGAGAGTCAGGTTGCCTTGGGCAAATATACTGAAGAGTCAACATCATGTTTTGGGGGGGCAGAGGCAGAGGGAGAGGGAGAATCTTAGGCTCCATGTCCAGCACGTGGGTTCGATCTTATGATCCTGCCGTCATAACCTGAGCTGAAACCAGGAATGGGATGCTTAACTGAGCCACCCAGGTGCCCCAAGAGTCAACATCCTCTCAAAGTGAGAGAATAATTCCCAGCTCAGAAGATGTGATGGACACTGTGCATCATGTACAGACTTCCTTTGTCGGTGATGTCCTGATAAAGCCACCCTAAATCAAAGATATTCTAAATGAAGAATGTCTTTATGACCGAACATTATAGCTTAGTCTAGCCTGCCTTGAACGTGCTCAGAACACCAACATTCACCTATAGGTGGGCAGCATCAACTAAGACAGAAGCCTATCTTGTAATAAAATAAATAAATAAATAAATTGGGGGTTACCTGGGGGGGCTCAGTTAGTTAAGTGTCCGGCTCCTAATTTCAGCTCAGGTCCTGAACGCAGGGTCCTGGGATCAATGCCCACATCACCCACTCCTGCCCCCACTCTCTCCCTCTGCCTGTGCCGCTCCCCCTGCTCATGCACATACAAGCACTTTCTCTCTCTCTCTCAAATAAATAAATAAATCTTTAAAAAATCCTAAATCAAACTATCATAAGGCAGGGACCATCTGTATACACATATATCTTTATCTCTTTATATATTCCTTTTTAACACAAATGGTAGAATATTATACTCCCTGTTCTGCAACCTGATTTTTTCACTTAATATCTTGGATATCAGGGCAGAGAAACACAACCAAGAGATCCTTCATTCTTTTACTCACTGGCATTGTGTTTCATTCTACAGATGGGTCATAATTTGAGTATTCCTCTATTATTAGATATCAATTTTATTTCCAACACTTTGATTTAAAACAAAAAGAACCGGGCACCTGGGTGGCTCAGTTGGTTAAGCAGCCAACTCTAGATTTCGGCTCAGGTCAATATCTCAGGCTTCTCAGATCGAGTCCTGCATGGGGCTCCCTGCTTCTCCCTTTCCCTCTGCTGCTTCCCCACTCGCGCTCAGAGAAGTAAATTAATCCTTAAAACAAAGGACAGAAATGGTTGAAAAATGGACATAAATGAAATAAGAATTGAAGGTCTGTACTTAGGAAAAAAAGTGAAGAGAAAGATAAAACCAGGCTCAGAAATGAAGCCTTAGTTACAAGATTCCCAGGGAAAAAGAGTTCAACTGAAAATTAAATAAGGGCCATTGAATCAATGCCAGAAAACAACAAAGAAAATAAAAGAGAAAGAAAAAGAATCACACAAAAAATGGTTGAAATAGGAGCCAGGCAAAGAAGATGCAATAGACGTATTTATTATTGGATTGCTCAAAGAAGGAAAACCAAACAGTGGTGTAGTACTAATATTAAACACTGTAATGCAAGAAAAAGTCCACAAGTAATTGTGGACGCTACACAATGAAAGGGCCCACCAACCACCTGGATGGTAAATTGTCCTACAATGGTGATACTGATAAAATGACAGAATGAAAATAGATAAATAGCTGGTTCAAAGCTAGAGAAAACCAAAAGATATTACAGAATAAAAATAAAAGCAGAAAATGGTACAGTGCAGAGAAAGAGTAGACTTAATTTTAGGAAAAAACAGACTCTATGGGGCGTCCGGCTGGCTCAGCCCATGGAGCGTGGGACTCTTGATCTCAAGGTTGTGAGTTCAGGCCCCACGCTATATACAGAGATTGCTTAACAATCAAATCTTTAAAAAATCAAGATATTTCGGGCACCTGGGTGGCTCAGTGGTTTAAGCCTTTGCCTTTAGCTCGGGTCGTGATCTCAGGGTCCTGGGATCGAGTCCCGCGTCGGGCTCTCTGCTCAGCGGGGAGTCTGCTTCCCTCTCTCTCTCTCTCTGCCTGCCTCTCCATCTACTTGTGATTTCTCTCTGTCAAATAAATAAAATCTTTTAAAAAAATCAAGATATTTGTTTTCTGGGGGAGAAAAATAACCAAAAGGCAACCAACTAGCCAATCTAATCAGTGGGTAGGGGTTAGAACAAATCTACAAAATAAGAACTGAAGGGTTCCGGGGCAGCTCAGTGGGTGAAGCCTCTGCCTTCAGCTCAGGTCATGACCCCGGGGTCCTGAGATCGAGTCCCGCATCGGGCTCTCTGCTCAGCGGGGAGCCTCTTTCCCCCTCTCTCTCTGCCTGCCTCTCTGCCTACTTGTGATATTTCTCTCTGTCAAATAAATAAATAAAATCTTTAAAAAAGCAAAACAAAACAAACAAAAAAATAAGAACTGAAAAGGAGGAAATGATTACTGAAGCCCAGGAAATTAAAAGAAATGAGAATTCTCCACTAATTTCTACACAAAGTTTAAAATCTAAATGAAATGGATCATTTCCTAGGAAAATAAAGTATACTGAAAGTGACCGAAATAGGAAACCTTACACATATAAATTACCACAGGATAAAAAAAAATCACAATGGGGTCACCTTCCCAAAGCAGCAGGACCACATGATTTCGGCAGAGAATTTTTACCAACCTTTCAAAGACCAGTGCTACACAAATTGATCCAAAGCATAGAGAAATAAAAACGTATTTCTAATTCTTTTTTTTTTTTAAAATTTTTTATTTTTATAAACATATATTTTTATCCCCAGGGGTACAGGTCTGTGAATCACCAGGTTTACACACTTCACAGCACTCACCAAATCACATACCCTCCCCAATGTCCATAATCCCACCCCCTTCTCCCAAACCCCCTCCCCCCGGCAACCCTCAGTTTGTTTTGTGAGATTAAGAGTCACTTATGGTTTGTCTCCCTCCCAATCCCATCTTGTTTCATTTATTCTTCTACCCACTTAAGCCTCCAATTGCACTATTGGGTATTTACCCTAAAGATACAAATGTAGTGATCCAAAGGGACACATGCACCCGAATGTTTATAGCAGCAATGTCCACAATAGCCAAACTATGGAAAGAACCTAGATGTCCATCAACAGATGAATGGATCAAGAAGATGTGGTATATATACACAATGGAATACTATGCAGCCATCAAAAGAAATGAAATCTTGCCATTTGCAACAACATGGATGGAACTAGAGCGTATCATGCTTAGCGAAATAAGTCAAGCAGAGAAAAACGTATTTCTAATTCTTTTTATAACATCTAACTTTGGTAGCTCAACCTGATAAAGCAAATCAGAAAATTGTGGATTAGTATCACCTGTGATTATCAGTGCAAAAATCCGAAATAAACTGTTAGCTGAGGAAGGGAGGGCTATTAAACCGGCTGCAGAAAGAGCTCGGCACAGCCATGTCCCAAAAGGCAATGGTAAAATCGCATCTAACTGTAAAAAAACAATTATTTGGGGATTCTTCATATTAGTCAAAAGCACACAACACATTGGAAAGCATTCATTCAGCAAGAACTCCTGGACACCAGGTAAGAAGATCTGGGCCGTGGGGGGGTTCCAGCCCCCTCCTGAAGCCCAGCAGCTCTGTTGTCCAAGGGGACTCATTTGACTTGGATCAAGCATATAGCCACCCCACCCTCTAGGTGTCACCAAAAGCAGTGGTGACCAGCAACGATCACGGTAAGCGGCAAGCAGGCAGACCAGCCAGAAATACAGCAAGATGATCTAGGGAAGGGGTCGGCCAAAGTGTGCCTTGATGAACTCTCACACATCCCTGGCAGGTCTGGAAAACTGCACGAACACAGGAGTTACCCTCATTTAGAAGAGGTCACAGAGGGCCCAAGCTGCTGACCTATCCCTAGCACAGCATGGGGCCGTGCCCACATAGAAAGCAAGAGTTGCCAAAGGCTGGAAGCCTCACGGCCTCAAGGGTTGCAGTGTGTTCTCTGACCAACCGCCGGCTGACTGATAAACTGGGATGACCCAGACCTCTAGGAAGCCAGGATGAAAAGTAAAAGTAAGGGATATGAAACACAAAAGCTAAGCAGATATCGCGGCAGCTGTACATTGTGTGCAGAGCAAGACTCTTGAACATTAGTCTGGGGTGCCTGGGTGGCTCAGTTGTTTGAGTGTCTGCCTTTGGCTCCAGTCATGATCTCAGAGTTCTGGGATCAAGTCCCACATTGGGCTCTCTGCTCAGCAGGGAGCCTGCTTCTCCCCACCCCTGCCACCTCTCTCTGCCTGTCTCTCTGCCTACTTGTGACCTCTGTCAAATAAATAAATAAAATCTTTTTTAAAAATTTGAAAAAAGAAAATTAGTCTGACCAAGTCACTAAACCAACATACACCATAATAACAATTCCTAGGGGAATCAGAACGCACTTGCTACAGTACAGTATCTAAAAGAGCCAGTTTTTAGGGGTGCCGGACTGGCTCTGCACTCAGCAGACACAAAGAGGGGGCAAAATAATGATCCATACATGGGGAAAAACAACCAGTCAATAAAAACTGACTCTAAAAATGTCTAGATATTGGAATTAGCAGAAAAGACTGCTGTTATTTTTTTTCTCTCTCTCCCTCTCCCCACCTACCCCCAAAATAAATAAGTAAATCCTTAGGGACTCCTGGGTGGCTCAGTCATTAAGCATCTGCCTTTGGCTTGGATCATGGTCCCAGGGTCCTGGGATTGAGCCCCATGCCTGGCTCCCTGCTCAGCGGGAGCCTGCTTCTTTCTCTCCCTCTGCCCCTCCACCCTCCTCATGCTCTCTTTTGCTATCTTTCTCTCTGTCTCTCTCTCTCAAATAAATAAATCTTTTAAAAAATCAATAAATCTTTAAAAAATTATAAGATAACACAACCATGGGTCATCAATAAAAAGAAATTAGAAAGAAGCAAATGGAATTTTGGAGTTCAAAAGTACAATAACTAAAAAGTAAATTCACAAGAAGGTCTCAAGAGAAGATTTGAACTGATAGAAAAATCAATGAACTCCAAATAGATCAATATAAATTGTCCAGTATGAAAAAGAAATAATAAGAATGAAGAAAAATGAACAAAGTCTCAAAGACTTGTCACCACCAAACATACTAACATACATGTAATTAGAGTCCTATAAGGAGAGGAGAGAGGGAAAAAAAAAAAAAGAAGGAAGTTTTTTTGAAGAAACAATGGCAGAAAACTTCCCAGCTTTGACGAAGAACTCTACATCTAAGAAGCTCAAAGAACTCCAAGGAAGCTAAACACAAACACCTCAATACCTAGACACATCACAGTCAAGTTGCTGAAAATCACAGGCAAGGAGAAAATCTCGAATGCAGTAAGAGAAAAGCAGCTCTGTAGGTACAAGAGAATCACAGTAAGATTAACAGCAGACTACTCATCGGAAACTATGGAAAGCCACTGGTAGTAGAATTAAATTCAAAATGCTGAAAAAAAAAATCTTGTCAAGTGAGAATTCTACATCCAGCACAACTGTATTTCAAAAATGAAGGCGAAATAAAAACATTCCCAGAGAAACAAAGATCAAGAGAACTTACTGCAGATCCTCCTCCCAAGGAATGCTAAAGGAAAAACACAACAATCAAAAACTTACTTGAGGAGAAGAGACACCACTGCAGTTGCTGCCGCATTGGGGATTTCTGACTTAAATTCAGGTGTCTTTTATGAATAATGAAAAGCAGCAAAAGTCAACACTATCAGGGCAGTGTTTTCAAAAAGAGAGGAAAAAGACAAGTTTGACCCTACTCAGTTTCAAGACTGTATTATTCAAGCCTTCACTGAAACTGGTATTGATCTGGAAGCTGTAGCAGTTTCTTGATGCTTCTGCAGCAAAACTTGATAACATGATGCACACAGGTGTCTCTGTGCTGGCTGTACCAGAAGACCCAGAGAGTACGTGAGCTCAGGTTTCCAACAAGTCAATCTGGTGCTACAAAGACCTGGAGAGAGGTTCAAAGGATTAAGTGAGCATGCAGCTGCTGTTCTTAAAGGGTTTTTCTGAGTTGGAGAGGAACTAGCTGGCTTTGGGGACTGGCGTTCTTCTGGCTAATGGGACACCTAACACATCCATTCCTAAGAGACTTTATTTATCACGTGAATTTGGTTAAAGAAGAGGTCTCAGCAGCTTTCCCTTAAAGCTCTTTAAATCGTGGATCCACGAGAGAGTGGATCCAGTAGCTGCAGGTCTTCAGCAAGTCAGTGCAGATGATGCACTGGGCAGACTTTTCCTCCCGATCGATAAAGCGCTGAACACTTCACCAGGGATTCACTGAGCCAGGCTTGAAAGAACTTTCGGAATATGTTCAGAATCAGGAAACCATAGGAGCTCGAAAGGAACTCCAGAAAGAACTTGAAGAACAGATGTCCCGTCATGATCCATCTCAGGATATAATTTCGTATGTTAAAGAGGAGATGGGAAAAACAAACAAACAAACAAACAAAAAACAGCCACCATCCCAGAACCCGTTGTCATTGGCACGGTCTGGTCCAGTGAAATGAGCAGCATGGAATGGAACCAGAAGGAAGAGCCTGTAGCAGAACAAGCCATCAGGTACTTGAGGCAATATAGCCCTCTACTTGCTGCCTTTCCCACTCAAGCTCAGTCTGAGCTGACTCTGTTCTGGAAGATTCAGGAGGATTTCTATGGCAACATTCATTTCATGAACGCCTTCTAGAAAACAGAGGTGCTTTTTCATCAAGCTGAAGTCCTGAGTGAGAAGCCCATGTCACAAAGGGGAGAAGTATCTTCCTTGAGCCAACAGGAAGTTTGCTGTTGAGAGTGGCTCCAAAGTCCTGAAGGAGAATTGGAGGCTGAAGCTGAAGGAGGAGACAGTTTTGGCTGACTACACCCTCAGCAGAGCAAACCATTGCCGATCAAATGTCATGCCTCATGCGGCTCAGTTCTCAAACCTTCCTACCTCCCTATATCAAGTACAATGTAAGGGCTTTCATGGCACTTAGTTTAGTGCCACGGGTTAATTTCCAAAACCCTGCTGTAAGTTGCTATAGGACCTACAGATTTGAATCTAATGCTGCATTAATTGTTTCAGGTATCTTCTGCCTCCTATAATAATGTGATTTCTTTCTACTGTAATAATGTAATTTAAGGCCTCCCGCAATGAACAGCTCACTTTATTCCCTGGGCTTTCTATATAAACAGTTTTCAAGATATGATAGGGTAAAAATAATTTGTTATAAAAATTTTGTTTGCAAATTAAACTATAAAAGTAAAAAAAAAATTTTGTGGTGATCTATAAAGCATGAAGATAGAACATATTTGATGACGACAGCCCAAAGGAGCCAGGTAGTGACAACAGGTTATAACTCAAAGGTAGGTAAGAAATAAAGAGCACTAGAAATGACAAATTCATGGCTTAAAATAAAATATTCTACAGGGGCACCTGGGGGGATCAGTCAGTTATGCATCTGCCTTCGGCTTGGGTTATGATCCCAGGGGCCCGGGATCAATTCCCGAGTCGGGTTGCCTGCTTAATGCAGAGTCTGTTCTCTCTCTCTCCATCTGCCTCTCCCCCTGTTTCTGTCTCTCCTCTCTCAAATAAATAAATAAATAAAATATGTTTTTAAAGTTTCTAGAAATACATTTTCTCTTTGTGCATATATGTGTATATAAATATATTTTCCCAAGCCATTTCAAAGTAAGTTGCAGTGATCAAAAACTTTCACTCCAAAATATTTCAGTGTGTATCTCCTAAGAAAAAGGACTTTTTTGGGGGGGGCGGCTGGATGGCTCAGTGGGTTAAGCCTCTGCCTTCGGCTCAGGTCATGATCCCAGGGTCCTGGGATGGAGCCCCATGTTGGGCTCTCTGCTCCGTGGGGAGCCTGCTTTTCCCTATCCTGGTCTTCCTGCTTCTGCTCACTCTCTTTCTCTCCCTCAAATAAATAAATAAACAAAATCTTTTAAAAATATACAAAATTTTTATTTTAACCATCTGATGCCCATCACAGGTGCCCTCCTTCATCCACACCAGCTGTTTCCCCAGTCTCCTCACCCCCCTACTCTCTGGTGACCACCAGTGTGTTCTCTACAGTTAAGAGTCTTTTTTTTTTTTTTTTTTTTTTTTTGGTTTGCCTCTCTTTTTCCCTTTGCTCATATAAAAAAAATGACTGACTTATTTACTTACTATAATTTAGCATTATAGTCTCTAGCTCCCTCCATGTCATTGCAAATGGCAAGAATTCACTCTTTTTTTTTAAGACTTTATTTTTAAGTAATCTCTACACACAATGTAGGGCTTGAACTCATAATTACAAGATCAAGAGTCACATGCTCTACTGACTGAGCTAGCCAAGCACCCCTCATTCTTTTTTGCTTTTTTCTTTTTTTTTTTAAAGATTTTATTTATTTATTTGACAGACAGAGATCACAAGTAGGCAGAGAGGCAGGCAGAGAGAGAGAGAGAGAGGGAAGCAGGCTTCCTGCGGAGCAGGGAGTCCGATGCGGGGCTTGATCCCAGGACCCTGAGATCATGACCCGAGCCGAAGGCAGCAGCCCAAACCACTGAGCCACCCAGGCGCCCCGACCCCTCATTCTTTTTTATGGCTGAATAATATCCAAGATATATTCTTGAAAGGACAATCAATGGATACAGTAAAGTGTAAGAATGGTACTATTTGCATTAAAAAGTAGAAGATTATATATGCATATTCTCTTGAATATCCAGAAAATTCTCAAGAAGGATATGGGTGATATGGAGGAGGAAGAGTTGGGGGCATGATTTGAAACCAGAAGCGCCCTTAGTAAGGTAGTCACTTAGCAGAGCCCGTTTCTCACCCACGAATAGTAGAAGAGGAAAGCAAACTAGGGAGTATTCCACGGATTTGCCTGGCGTCCTGGTGCAGGGATTAGATCTTCACTGTATCATTCCAGTTTGACCGTATGCACTGCTGAAGTAAGCACTATGTATCTTCTTCTAATAACGATTTTGAAATGTAAATATTCCTTTAAAAATCAAATTATGAAATTTGGACTCAAGATATGAGTTAAACAACAGATTAGGCAAAACTGAAGAGAGACTTCAAAAACTGAAATTACTAGAATTAAGTACAAAGAGATGAAATATGTAAAAAAGAATTCAAGGGGCACCTGTGTGGCCCAGTCATTAAGAGTCTACCTTCAGCTCAGGTCATGATCCCAGGGTCCCGGGATCAAGCCCCGTGTCGGGCTCCCCGCTCAGCGGGGAGCCTCCTTTCCCTCTCCCTCTGTCCCTCCCCCCTACTCATGCTCTCTGCCGTTCTCACTCTTGCTTGCTCTCTCTCGAATAAATCAATAAAATCTTAAAAAAAAAAAAAAAGAATTCAAGAAACACGCAAAAGACAGAGTGTGAAATCTAGAATACATGTAATTTGGCCCCCAGAGGAAAACAGGGAATATGGATAGGCAATATTTGAAAAACTCAGGACAATGGAGAGGCTATATTTGAATATAGTAACTGTGAATCCATAAGCCACAAAAAGAATTAAAATCATCCCAGAGTGAATTTAGGAGATGCTAGAAGTAATGATAAACTAGAAAAATACTTAATGTAAGTGAAACTTTAAAAAAATGACTGTATAAAATAATACCAATGTTTACCCTATGGGATTTAAAAAACCAAGACAGAAGTAAAATACTACATGGTGTTAGTATTCTTTTTTTAAAATACTTATTTTTAAAAAATATTTGACTTATTTATTTGTCAGATGGAGATCACATGTAGGCAGAGAGGCAGGCAGAGAGAGAGGAGGAAGCAGGCTCCCTGCTGAGCAGAGAGCCTGATGCGGGGCTCGATCCGAGGACCCCGAGATCATGACCTGAGCTGAAAGCAGAGGCTTCAACCCGCTGAGCCCCCCAGGCGCCCCCATGGTGTTAGTATTCTAACGTCTCTGCATCACGTTGGGAGAAGAGTAAGGATATTGATAAATTTCAGATACTAAGTTAAGTATGCAGGATAAAAAAAAGTAGAAGGTAATCACTACAAATAGAAAGGGAATGTATAACTTCTAAATTAGTAGAGATTAAAAGTGAAAACAGGCGCACCTGGGTGGCTCAGTGGGTTAAGCCTCTGCCTTCAGCGTGGGTCATGATCCCGGGGTTCTGGGATCGAGCCCCACATTGGGCTCTCTGCTCAGCAGGGAGCCTGCTTCCCCCGCCCCCCCCCCCCCCGCCTACTTGTGATCTCTGTCTGTCAAATAAATAAATAAAGTCTTAAAAAAAATAAAAAGAATAAAAAATAAAAGTGAAAACAGGTAAAAAAACAAAACTGAAAAGAGGTAGCAAACTCAATTCAGAAGAAAGTAAGGAATGAGATTACATGTAAGAAATTTTGTACAAACAGGAAAAACAGAAACCACAAAATAAAATGGTAAAAATGAATCTAATTAATGTACATAGGTTAACCTTTCCAGTGTTAAGCATCTGTCTTTGGCTTGGGTCATGATCCTGGGTCCTGGAATGGAGCCCCACATCGCACTCCTTGCTCAGCAGGGAGTCTGCTTCTCCCTCTGCCTGCTGCTCTCCCTGATTGCGCACTCTCTCTCTCTGACAAATAAATAAATAAAATATTTTATTTTATTTTTTTTATTTTTTTTTATAAGATTTTATGTATTTATTCGACAGAGAGAGATTACAAGTAGGCAGAGAGGCAGGCAGAGAGAGAGGAGGAAGCAGGCTCCCTGCTGAGCAGAGAGCCCGATGCAGGACTCAATCCCAGGACCCTGAGATCATGACCTGAGCCGAAGTCAGCGGCTTAACCCACTGAGCCACCCAGGCGCCCCAAATAAAATATTTTAAAAAATCAAAAAAAAAAAAAAAAAAAGAAAAGAGAAAGACTGTCAGAATAGATGAAAATTGAAATAAATAGCTCTATGTTTTTATAAGAAACCTATCTAAAAGTTAGTCACAGAAAACATGCACCATGCCAATACTAACCAACAGAATGCTGGTTAGTACTTAGTAGTATTTAGTACTTAACACAGGCATAGTATGTCAATATCATAAAACAGACTTTAAGACAAAAACATTACTAGAGAGTCACGACAAATCGATAAAAGTTTCGATTCACTAGGAAAATACAAAATTATAAGAGGCATGTAACTAGGGTGGCCTGGGTGGCTCAGTTGGACCTGCCTTCAGCTCAGGTCATGATCCTGGAGTCCCAGGATCGAGTCCCACATCGGGCTCCTTGCTTGACAAGGAGTCTGCTTCTCCCACTGACCTCTTTCCTCTCGTGCTTGCGTGCTCTCTCTCTCTCTCAAATAATAGACAAAATCTTTTTTAAAAAAGAGGTATATAACTAATGACATAGCTGTAAATTATATACAGAAAAACCTGACAGAATTATAAAGGAGAGAGAGACACTCTTCAGTCACAGGGGCAGACTTGAATACAGCTCTCGGTAAGTGTTATACAACAAGGAAACAGCAAATCAGTGCAGACAGAGGAGGGATGAATGACACAACCACTGAAAAACCTGACTAGGGTACCCTGCACACTTTCTGGTACATTCTGATTATTCACAGAAATACTTGTGTGCTCTACTGCAAAAGAAATCTCAGATTCCCAAGGCCTGAACTAGAGGATGTTCTTGAACCAGAATATAATCGATGAGAAAAATCACTAAAAATTTCTCAGGTTTGGAAATGAAGAAATGCAGTTTTAAATAATGCATGGGGCAAAGAAGAGGCTTCAATGAAAAGTAGACAATATTTTGGACAGAATGAAAGTGAAAATACGATATCTCAAAAAGTGTGGGATGTGGCTGTAGGGCTATAAGGCTGAAAATCTGTAGCCTTAAACATGTATGTTAGGTAAAAAACAAAGGCAGAAATTCAATAAGCCACCCATCAATTAAAAGAATTTAGGAAAATATGCAAATTACCTCCAAGGAAGTACAACAGGGGTCAAAAGAGCCAGAGAGTATTTTTTTTAAAACCCCATTCTTGGTGGGCTGTAAGGAGCAGGCTGCTGGTCACATTTGGCCCATAGGCCACAGTTTGTTGACCCAAAAAGGAAGGAAAAGTATAAAGGTATGAGCAAAAAATAATGCAATGGAAAACAAAAATACACCTGGAAAAAATTTCAACAAAACTCAAACTTGTACTCTGATTAAACAAACAAATGAACGAACAAACAAAAACAAACAAACAAACAAAAAAACAAAAGAAAAGGAAACAAAAAACAAAGCATAACAGGGGCACCTGGCTGGCTCAGTGGGTAGAGCACATGACTCTTGATCTCGGTGTTATGAGTACAAGCCCCATTTTGGGTGTAGAGCTTACTTAAAACAAAATAACTAGTAAACTGATAAACTGATAAACTGCCAGCAAGACTGACTAAGAAAAACAGATGAAGACCAGCATTATCAATACTAGGAATGAAAAGAAGGCATAACAGGGTCTATAATAAGACCCTACAGATAGCAAGAGGCTATTATGATCGATTTTATGACAGTAAATTTGAAAAATGAGGAGAAATAAACAGATTGCTTGAAAAATATAGATAATCTGAATAGTCTATTAAAATAGACTAAAGAGGGGTGCCTGGGTAGCTCAGTGGGTTAAGTCCCTGCCTTTGGCTTGGGTCATGATGTCAGGATAGAGGGCCTTTGCCATCAGGGGTGCTGGGTCACTGAATGGCGATCTATGTGGAAAATAATGAATCTTGAGTCTACTCCGTAGTCACACGCAAGCATCATCAAATCCAGGTCGACCTTAATAGGGAAGGCAGAACCATCAATCTGACATATTCCTTCTGCTTTATTGGACCAATGTTGCTTCTGTCCATCACTGTTGCTTTGGGTCTCCGTTTCATGGTCAAAACCTCTGTTCTAATGAGTTTTATTTTGATGAGATTTTGTTGGCTTCGTGTAAAAAGAATACAATTGTTTTAGGTCTGTCTTCAAGTTTTGAATTATTTCAATTTTTTTTTGTTGTTTGATATCTTTTTAAAAAGATGTTACTTTTTAAGTACTGTCTACACCCTATGTGGGGCTTGAACTTACAACCCCAAGGTCAAGAGTCATGTGCTCTACAGACTGAGCTGTCCAGACACCCTTTCAGTTGGAGACTTCTGATCCAATTTCACAGTCAATCATTCTACTGGTGTAGTCATTTTGCTTTCCAGAATCTGCTTACACAGTCCTTCAGTCCTTCAGTTTCCCCTTTTGGCCACCGTTCACATTAAGACCCTTTGTGCACTCAGCATATGCTTGTCTCACTGAGGCTGGCAGAAAGTAACATGTAAAGGTCGCATTACTAGGGACACTGGGGGAGACCTTTGCCAGAGTGAGGTAGCACCACAGTCAGTATGAGTTTGTGTTCCTTAAACTTGCAGAATTCCTTTAACATATGACCTTAGAGGTAGCAGTGCTGGAGTGATCCTTGTTGGTTGGGACAGTGGTTGGGGGCTCGGGGTGCAGAGAGAGGGGGAGAGAGAGGGAGGGAGGCAGCCAGGGAAAAGAAAAAAAAAAAAAAAAAAAGGGAAAAGAGGGCTCTAGGAGGGTTAGAGCTCAGTGATAGGGCTGGGTGACAATTACATTGATGGTGACAGCCTGGTGAAAAGCCACACCCCTAGTGGACAGTCAGCTCAACCTGGAGAGACCCGGACGGCATGGGGCGATGAATCGGGCCAATGGGATAGCTGGAAAAGAAAAGCGCTGTCTACCATCTCTCTTCTCACTGTGCCGGTGACAGCCGAAGACTGCAACCTGGCTGAGCCTGTACCAGTGGGGCTCTAAGTGACTCCAAACTAAGCCCAGGAGCTTAGGCCCGGGGGGAGATCCCATCCCGGACAGGGGCAAGGTAAGGGACAAGGGCTCTTCCTTCAGCAGTCCCAGGGACCCTCCTATCTGTACCGGTGGCCCGACCTGGAAGGCAAGCTGTGAGCATCGGGCAGCCCGGCCACGCAGGGCAAGCGCAGCGGCTGGGCGGGGGCCGCTGGCGACATCCGCGCACAGATGCAAGGACAGAGGAGGCAGGCTGACGTCCGCCACTTACCTTTCCAGGTGCCCACGTTCTCTAAGCCGGAGAGAGAGACCCTTCTCGGCACCGCAGCACTTTCTGGCCTCCCGACGGGGCGCACACTGCCCGCCAGCGGCTGCTCCTGGCGCCGCTCGGAGAGGTGGCTCGGCTTCGGAGGGCGCGGCGGCGGCGGGCAGGATGCCAGGTCGCGTTCTGTGGCCTCGTAGGGCAGGAGACCTTGGTTCTTGTCAACCCGAATGGTGGCATTTAAGGGCATTTCTGGCAGCGGTGAAGAGCAGCAATCCCTGGCCAGCCCAGTGCTGTCTCTGCTCCGCGTCAGGGTGGCCTGTGGCCGCAGGGAAAGCACCTTCTGGGAGCCGCTCCCGCAGCGCAAGAGGCGGCCCGAGCCAGCGGGGGCCGCGGGCGGCGGGCAGTCGACAAAGACGTCATCGGATGACGCCTGCTCCAGCGAGCGCTCCAAGGTCGAGCAGCTGTCGTACCTGCTGGGCAGACTGCGGGAAGAAAGCAGGACATGTGACCGAACCCAGCACGTCCTCGGTGGAAGTGAGAACATGAAAGCCACCTCCATGCCATGAAAGCCGAGCTGGCCTCTTTCCCATGCTGCCACCGTTGCCACCACCCCCACCAATCCCTGGGTGCAGGACATCAGGCTCAGACAGGTATGGTGACACAAGGTCAGACACGAAAGTCACATGCATGAGTCATCCCCGGGGCTGACGGTGCTCTGTCCCCACCTCGGCTGCAGCAGGAAGAGGTGAGGGGGATGCACCCTCTCCAAGATGCCACGGCTAAGCGGACCCGGCCCATGGCAGTGCCCAGGAGGCAGCGGAGATTCGGCGGACACAGACGAGCACGGAAGCGTACCTGGCCTGTCGCGGTCGTCCAGTCTCACAGTTGGACAGAATCAGATAGTCCGGAAGGGGCAGAAACTCTGACTCGCTTCTGCTGTCCTCAGTGGCCATGAAATCTGTGCTTAGGTCACCTCTTGGCCTGGAGGAGCTGGAGGCGCGGCCACTGGGAAGGCAGCTGCCGGGCACCGGCTGGAGGGCGGGGGGCCCACGAGAGCAGCTCTCGGCCGGATCTGCGGGAGAAAGCGTTGCCGGGGTTAACAGCGAAGGGCGGCTACAGCACTCATTCATGCGTGCTCCGGCAGCATCTACGAGGCCAAACAGAAGATGCAAATCACAGCTGGTGTTTGCCATGATGGAGGCGACCATTTCCCCGAGCCATAAACAATGTCTGGGGAAGAAGGCCCGTGTTCCAAGACTAAAGTGTTGAATCAGTTAAGAGTAAAAAAAGCGAAGCATTCTTGGCCTCGAAGTCTGCACTAATGTAGTCTACTCACAGCTTCTTCATGGCTCTTGGCCGTAGCCCCGCGCAACTGTTTATTCACTCAACACACACGTATGTTCCACAGAAGGTGTGCGTGCATTGTCCATGCACATGTGCACATACGTGCGTGTCTATGTCTGCCTGGGTATGATATCCCAGTGCAAGCACTGTGTGCGCAGCGCTGTTTCAAGTCGGCTTGGACAGACTCTGGCCTCCCTGGGTTCTACAGGCCGCTGGAGGAGACAGACAAGTGAAACATAAATAAAGAATCCTGGTAATGACGTGTAAGGAAAAGGAAAGAAGGAAATAGGGTGCGATGGCCGGGAAAGCTGCCATTCCTCAAGAAGCATGACACTCAGAACCGCCCAGTGAAAAGCCTGCTTTTATCTCCCCTTTGAACCCCACTGGCGTGAGTTTTGGGATTCCTGCATCCCACTGGTACAGAACTGCCTGAGTTCAAGTCCAGGGTGTGCCATTTGCTGTTGGAACTGTGGGTTAGCTACCGACCTGCTGCCGGTTTGCTTCTCTGTAAGGTGGAGATGCTAATAGCACGTAGGCCACAAACTTGGTCTGGGGACAAGATGAGCTCATGCACGAGAGCATTTAGCAGAGCTCCCGGCCAAAGTACACCCGAGGCGGTGACCAGCTAGGGCTGCTGGATACAGGACCAAACACTTCATGTGAAAAGCCACAAGAAACGGCCTGGTTATTATTCTCAGATGAAGACGACTATGCTCTTACATCCTCCTAAGAACTGATGAGTGGGGACTACAGGCAATGATTCTGGCTTCTTCCAAATTCTTACCAGACCTGCCTATCTTCTGCCAGGTTCATTGCCAGACGCATTCCTGTTCTTCTTTGAATACTGGGAAATACGTGGAATAACTGTTTTACAATAACTCCCGCATGAGGCAAGCAACAGAGGGGACACACACCTTGGCACATGGACACAGAAGTGTTGGGCTGAAGGTGAGGACTACGGTGTCTGGGAGTGAGCAGGAAGCCTGGAAGAGCCGGTCAGGGACGCTCGCCTTCTTTGCACCGATTGGACTCTGGCCAGGAAGGACTCATTGTGGCTTCACAAGGAAGCTTCAACCCTTGTAGAAAGTATAAAGGGCTTTGCCATCGCATCATTTCCTTTTATTCCAGTGCTCTGGAAGCTCAGTGATGGATGGGACTGAAGTTTCCCCGGAAACACGCTGCAGCGCCACCTACCGTTCGATGTGTTTGGGGGGAGGCGGTGAGAAGCGTGATGTTGACGGGGTTGGCGACTGCAGTTTAGAACTGATGCGAAAAGAGATCAGATTCAAGATTGCAAAGTGTAACTTCGGTATATAACACAGGAGTACATGTGGATGCAAGAGAGCAAGAGTGAGAGTAAGTGAGAGCAAGAGAAAGGGGAGAGGAAGAGAACAGGAGGAAGAGCCCACAGCAACCTCAGAGCTAATTTGCTTTGCACAAACCTCAAGCCGATGGGAGATATGAGATATGAGAGTTCTGGCTTTCTACCGCCCACTGCTGAAAAACCCAATCGACAACAGAAAACCTGGGGTTCCATGAATTAATAAAAAACGCTGATACTTAATACTTTCCAGGAAATCAGCAGCAGCCACGTTCTACCATTACTGCACCTCTCCTGTGGCACATTCAAACCAGGTGAATGTGCCACCCAAACACGCCGCAGGACAGATGCAGTGAAGGCAGAATGTGGCTGAGGGTGTCGTGGAGCCTGTCCACACACACTGGAAGCAGTGGTGGGCAGCATTGCCACCGGTCCCCCCCCCCCCCACGCGGCCACCGCTCCCCCGCCCCCCACCCCGCCCCGCCCCCTCTCACCTGCACCCTCCTCCAGCTGGCCCAGGTTGCAGACCTGACTGATGCTGTACACCCACACCAGCATCTCCACCTCAGTCTTGGCCACCAGATAAAAGGTACGCGAAGTCGTTTTGACGACGAACACAAAATTATTCTGAAACTCCTTGCGCAGGAAGCCAGGGCCCACGTGCCTCCAGACGGCGCACTCGCTCAGGTCGATGGCCCGGATGGGCTTGCTCGCGTGCTTGCTGCGGTAGTACTCCAGCACGTCCGGGCCGCCGCTCATGCGGCCCCGCCGGAGCACAAACCAGCGCCGGCGCCAGGCCTGCGGAGAGGCAAGGCGACAGGGACTTACTTACCATCCTGACGAGGACAGCGGAGAACTCACCAGGTCAACGCAGTGAAATCAGGCCAAGGCCACTGGCCTTGGCTAGAACGCGGCAGGCACCACCTTCAAGCTGGCTCTAGCCAGTGGCTGCAAGGACATGACTGTGCACGCGGCACAGGGACATGATAGAAATGGACACATGCGCCCACTAAAGCCCCTAGAGACCAGTGAGGAGACAGCTGGTTTACCACCCTCCAACTCGGTCCAAAAGCCAAGATCAGACTCTCAAATCAGACACAACTGAGGACTGCCAGAACCCTCTAGCACACCTCTACACAACTGCCCGGCAAGAAAAGACTCACACACGTTTGACAGACAGAGTCATCGCCATTTGAAGTAGACGGCAGTCTTGCTGTAAAGCTCCAAGGGCTTCACAATAACCCGTTTAGTCTCCAAGCTATACTTGGGAGAAGTCACTATTTTGATGTCCGTTTTCCGTATGAGAACATTGAGGTTTGGAAAAATGAACTAAGGCTAATCCCTAAGGAAGGGATGTGAACTCAAGTGAGCACAGAAGGAGCTGTAGTGAGCGTGAGGTAAAAATAGGAGAGCGGGCTCTGTGGCTAACTCTTCACGAGTGTGTGACTATAGACTGGAACACCTCTAGGCCAAAGGATTTTTTTTTTTTTTTTAACACAACGAAACAAGCACTACAAGGGGCAGAGGGAGAGAGAATTTTCAACAGATGACACGCTGAGCACAGAGCCTGACTCAGGGCTCAGTCCCACTCCTCTGAGACAACCACCAAGCCAAAACCAAGTCACTCAACCAACCAAGTCACCTAGGCGTCCCCAAGGTATGTTTTCTGAAAGATTTTATTTATTTATTTCTCAGAGAGGAACAGCACACACAAGCAGGGGTAGAGGCAGAGGAAGAGGGAGAAGCAGGCTCCTCTCTGAGCAGGGAGCCCGTTACAAGACTCCATCCCAGGCCCCGGAGACCATGACCTGAGCCCAACGCAGACCTGAGCCACCCAGGCGCCCGAGGATTTTTTTCTTTTTTAGATGAAAAACACTTAAGCATTCACATCCTAAATCAATGTTTCCTCATCAGGGATTGGAACGCCCCAGGGGGCATCTGAAAAGAGGCGTGTTTTGCGTATCCTGAGGGCCAAGGGTGGAGGGGGCGGAGAAACGCTGTAACAGGTAAAGGGAACTTGCTCCAAGCCAAGGGATCTCAGAAAGAGCCAAGTGCTGAGGTAAAATGATCAGGGAAACCTCCTTAGTCCATGCTCAGAAAAGACAATGATGTTCCAAAGAAACCAGCACCAAGATATGGCTCCGCAGACTCTCACATCCCCCGACCTAGAGGAGCACCGTCCTGGGGTATGAAGCCTAGGAAAAGACGTGAATTTGCAACTGACCGCAGCCCCACCATTGTAAGGAGTCCTTGGTATCTGTAAACTTCCCACCATCTCCTGGAGGAGACCTTCCTCAGGTTCCCCATTTCCCCACACTAGACACCTCGCTCTCTGCTGGGGAGAGCAGGGCACAGACAAGGGTCACAGGCTGCCGGCCACTGCAGGCTCTTCTCCGCGGGAGCTCCTCACCATTGCAGCCGCCAAGGGCAAGTGCAGATATTTACAGCTCTGTGCGCAGCTCTTCCGAGCAGCAGGTGCGACAGCAGGAAGCATGGGCTTCTTCCAAGAGGCTGGATGGCCACTGGGACAGGAAGTGTTTCAGATCTTGAGCTTCACAGGTGCCTGACACATTTAAAAGCCCGCCAACCAAGAGGCCCGGGGGAAGGAAAAGCCCCTGTCTGGAGCGTTTGCGACGCCCTCGCTGCCCAGGGCACATGAGCTCCAGCGCAGCAGAGAAGCTGGTCAGGCCCTGACAGGCGGAAGGCCACTCAGTCCAACGGCTGACTGGTACACCTCAGACCAGAAAATCCTTCTGAGGCTGTGGCAAGGAGCAGCCAGGAGAAGGCAAAGGTGCCGCTTCGTGCTGGGTCAGGACAAGGCCGGTTCTGCCTTTATGGACACTGTGAACATCTGAGGACAGGTCGGGCCACTCAGAAGAGGCACAAAGCATGTGATTAAGTCCTTGTTTTTAAGACAGGAGAAAGTACAGCACGTTTGTGTGCCCATGACCCAGGAGGGACAGGAAAGCGGCTGAGTCCATGAATTCTTGTCCCAAACACCTGGCCTCGGAAGGGGAGAGGAGGCGCTCGAGCATCACTGCAGGCTTTGGGGCGTGGGGGGATGGGAGCTGGGCAAACAGGGACACGAAACCTGATCCCTGGGTCCCCTGAGACGGTGCAGGCCCGGCAAAGGGTCCAGAGGATTTGGGAACACCCAGTGCACCTGCTAAGGAAAGCCTTCACAGGGAATCTGGGTACCCCGAACTCTCCAAAGGCGACTTCGGTCGGGAACTGTGAAGAGGAATTGTGTGGGACTTCCCAAACGTGACTGTAAAAGACGAACTCAAACAAGTTTCAACCGAACTGCTCTCAGTTTTACGGGAACAGCTTTCTCTTCCTTCGACAGCAATTCAGGGGAAGTAATACGGAGCGTCAGCACGCGGCGTCCCGGCAGACGACGAGCACAGAGAAGCCGCTACGAGCCGGTCGAGAGACGAGCCTGCTGCGCGGCCCGGATAGCGAAGGGGCAGAAACGGGAAATCGGAAGATTCCGACCGAGCGACGCGACGGCCCGCGGAGGGGTTGGCCGGGAGCAGCGGGGGCGCAGAGGAGAAAGACGCGGCCGCGCCTGGGGTCACACATTTGTCCAGCAGCTGCCTCCTGGTGGCCTCCTGTAGCTCGCGACAGCATGGGGACCGCAGGGAGGCAGGCGCACGGGGCACAGGCATGGCGCCCGGCCAGCGCAAGCTCTGGAGGGAGAGCTTCCACCATGGCTCCCTCGTGCCTTCCTGTAATGCAAGTGTCCCAGTCAGGCTTTGCATCCCCCCGACACCCACTTCTGAAGTAAAGACACCCACTTCGGCACCAGATGGGGAGCAGGGCCCCTCGCCCCACCGAGGCACCTCTGTTGCAGAGACCCTGGTGGATTTTGGTAAGTTACCATTCGGGCCGCTTGTTTCTTCTCTTCCCATGCTCGTGCTTCTAACTCACCAACAATGAGCCCAGGAAACCCTCTGCCCCACTCTCAGCCCTAGTAGAAGCAGAACCCCAGCCCCAGTGAGCACTCTTCTACCTACAGCCTTGCAGGTGTTCTGGGTCTCGTAATAATACACTCAGATTTCTTCAAAATCTCTCGATGGTTGTTGCTAAAGGGCTCCTTGCCTAACCACAAGGGCTGGTCCAGCCACGGCAATGGGTACTGAGGGGCTGAGACGAGCCTGACAGGTACCGGGACTGAAGAGGCCTAAACCATACGAGGGCCGGGGGTTCCACAGGCCCGGGCGGCAGGAGTGGAAGCAGAAGGAAAAATCTAACTTCCAGAGGAGGCAGCACAACTCACCAGCAGGCCCTCTCGCAGGGTTTCATTGTTTTATTTTGTATGTTTTTTTTTTTAAAAAGATTGTATTTATTTGAGAGCAAGCACATGCACGTGCGAGTTGGGGGAGCAGCAGAGGGAGAAGAGGGACCAGCCCTTCTGGAAGTGGGAGACGTGACATCTGAAAGCAGCCGGCCAGCACCAAAGTGAAGCTCTTTGCATTGAAATAGAGCAGGGATGCCTGGCTGGCTCAGTCTTGATTTCAGGGTTGTCAGTTGGAGCCCCATGTTGGGTGTAGGGGTGTAGAGATTACTTAAAAATAATAAACTTAAAAAAAAAAAAGATATAGTGAAACAGGGCCACAAGGAAGTCATCAGATCTGACCAGAGTCATGTCAGAAGGACTCCAGAGCCAACTTAAAGAAGCTCCTACTGGCCAAATATGGAACAATTTGAGCCTTAATAAATATACTAATTACAGTGGCTGGAAACTCATCAGCTATGTTTAAATCCATGTGTTCATCATGATATTAAAAAAGAAGAAAAAGGGGCACCTGGGTGGCTCAGTGGGTTAGGCCTCTGCCTTTGGCTCAGGTCACGATCTCAGGGTCCTGGGATGGAGTCCCGCATCGGGCTCTCTGCTCAGCGGGGAGCCTGCTTCCTTCTCTCTCTCTGCCTGCGTCTCTGCCTACTTGTGAGCTCTGTCTGTCAAATAAATAAATAAAATCTTTAAAAAAATAAATAAAATTTTTTAAAAAGAAAAGAAAAAATTTTCCTCCTCAGAGGGTGGGAGGGAGCCACTCCATTAATCATGCAAACTGGTCATGACCCTGCTTCTCCTATGAGCCAGACCACCGGGAAGATGAAGGGAAACATGTTTTTATAAATGTATTCTGACTCATAAAGGAAAATAAATGATAGAATTAGAGTACCAGCATTTTGCTGTCCCTGGCGAATTAGTAAGGATGCATATTAAGCATCAACAATTGCTAGCTCAGGAAGCAAAGCATGCAGACGTTCTGTGCCTTCAGGAGTCTGGCATGGGGGCTGTGGGAAATTTGGCATCTCAAAGGCCCAGGTTCTTCCCTAGATCAACGATGAGAAAAATAAAAGGATGAGAGGAATTCTGTCTATGAGATCAAAACTTTATTTATTTTTAAAGATTTTATTTATTCACTTCAGGCAAAGAGAGAGAGAGAGAGAGAGAGAGAGAGAAAGAACGCAGGAGCTGGGGGCAGAGACAGAGGCAGAGGGAGAAGCAGGCTCCCTGCTCATGTGGGACTTGATCCCAAGACCTGGAGATGATAACCTGAGCTGAAGTTAGACACTTAACCATCCTAGCTACCCAGGTGCCCTAAAACTGAATTTTTTTTTTTAAGATTTTATTTAGGGATGGCTGGGTGGCTCAGGTGGTGAGAATCTGCCTTCAGCTCAGGTCATGATCTCAGGGTCCTGAGATCGAGCCCCGCATCAGGCTCCCTGCTCAGCGGGGAGCCTGCTTCTCCCTCTCCCACTCCCCCTGCTTGTGTTTCCTCTCTCTGACAAATAAATAAAATGTTTTTTTAAAATTAAAGATTTTATTTATTTGAAAGAGAGCAAGCGAGCATGATCAGGAAGAGGGGCAGAGCAGAGGGAGAAGCGGACTCCCGGCTGAGCAGGGAGCCCGACGCAGGGCTCCATCCCAGAACCCTGGGACCATGACCTGAGCTAAAGGCAGATGCTTAACACCTAACCAACTGAGTCCCCCAGGTGCCCCGATAAAAAGGATTTGAAAACAATTCCTCTGGAGGCCATGTTCACGGATCCATTGGATAAACAGTTACTAAGTGCCTACCACATGCCAGGCCCTGTGCACAAAGGGAAGGTTTGTCAGAGAAGTTCTAGACCCAGAGAGGACTAGAGGCCTGAGGGCTGCTGTCTCTTCTCACTTGGGAGCTGCTGGCGTGTGAAAGTGCGGGATGGCCGGGTTCCGTGGCTGCATGGGTCTCCACCTTCTCTCTCCTCGGACCTCCTCTGCTGGGCAGGTCACGAGCAGCTCAGGAAGCCAAGATGGAAAAGGGGGAAGTCAACAGTTCAGGGTAGACCGTGAAGATGAGCGTGTCCTGCACGGAGAGGATCTAGAAAGCAAAACCACCACGCAAACAATCAGCCGAAATTCTGACTCAGAGAAACAGACTGCAAAAATGGGGAGGGGCTGAAGTAAAAGTCAGGACCTGCATTTGAATTCTGATTCTACTTCTGACTTTCTGGGTGACCTTGAGCAATTAGCTCCACTGCTGGGAAGCTCAGCATCTGCCAATGGAAATGCTGTGCCCTGGCCCGCCTCCCATCTGCTATCACCACGGGGAAGCAATGAGAAACAGACAGCGAAACATTCTCAATCTGAAAGTAACTTATAAAAAAAAAAGAAAGAAAGAAACTTATAAAATGGGAAGGGCCTGGTTTTCACCAGGGCACAAGGCACTGCTTGCCCTGGGGAAACTGCTTCTACACTTCTGGAACCATAAACCCCACCACGCACTAATGGGTTGTGAGGGCTCGTCCAGCTCTGACAATCAGAGATCTGTTTCCCATCAGCCTTTCCTGCCACAGCCACCAAGCTGACTCATTACCTCCCCACCAGTATCATCTCTAACAACAGAACCTGCAACATCCTGTAACCTTGTGGAAAAGTGTTTGTGCTACCACTGAGCTCCTCCAGGAAGGCATGTCTAGATCACAGGTCTCTGCATTTTTATGGAAACAGTAGCAGAATAACTGTATCTCATCCTTCTAAGAGTAAAAGCTGTGTGTTGTTCTCCTCTTAAAGCAACCTAACTTGCTGCCTTCATAATTTACAAACACCTCCTGGTCTGTACCAATGTACAAGTGAGACTTGAGTCTGAACTTCACTGTGATAGGTTGAACTGTGTCACCCTGTCCCTGGTTCATATGGACGCATGCACGAAGGAGTGTGTCATGAAGACGCAAACGGAGGAGATGGCTATGCACAAGGCAAGGAAAGAGGCCTGGGAGAGATCCATCTCAGCTCTCAGAACGAATCAGCCCTGCCCGACCTCTGGGCCTCAGACTTCTAGCTTCTTCTTCTTCCTTTTTTTTTTTTTTTTTTTTTAAAGATTTTATTTATTTGACAGAGAGAGACACAGCAAGAGAGGGAACACAAGCAGGGGGAGTGGGAGAGGGAGAAGCAGGCTTCCCACTGAGCAGGGAACCCGACGCGGGGCTCCATCCTAGGACCCTGGGATCATGACCTGAGCTGAAGGCAGAGGCTTACCAACTGAGCCACTCAGGTGCCCCATCAGACTTCTAGCTTCTAAAACCGTTGGTGTCCCCGGCACTGGACTTACCTATCTCCTAACCACAAAACCAACTAGAAAACTAGACCAAGTATATGCACCAACTGCTTTTAGATACTGGATGACAATCAGCACAGGACCGTGACCTGGATGAGAAGAGAAACAAAAGAGGTCAGCTCAAGGAGCGCCCTGGCTTTCACAGCCTGTGGGTGCATTTCTAGCCTACACTGCAGGCAGGGGGTCCCACGCAGGGTGTAGCAGCCTTGCAGAACTGAGAAGACAGAGATCACCACCCCGGATGGCTGAGGTGACAGAAGTTCGTGGAGCGGGGTGGGGGGGAGTAGCAGAGAGGAGGGAGCTGGGTGAGGAAGGGGTTGCAGAAATCCACACAGGAATTCCCCGTAACTCAGCGGAACCTAGCAAGCACGCGTGGGGTCAGCTCCATGAGCGGAATCTGGTGACAGCTACCGGAGAGAGACACAGACTGAACCACCCACAGGGCGTGCACAATGCTGGGATGCGTCAGGAGCTCTGGTCAGTTGCAGAGGAAGAGCCAGAGACATTTGGTAAAAACTCTAGAAAGGACACAGCTTAGAGTTAGAAAGAGGCCAAACTGGCCCTGGAGTGTAACCACTCTAGACTTGCCCTAAGAAAGCTTAAAAATAAGCCTGGGAGGGGCGGGGCTGGGAGGCTCAGTCGGTTGAGCTCCTGCCTTCAGCTCAGGTCATGATCCCAGGGTCCTGGGATGGAGCCCTGTGTTGGGCTCTGCCCTCAGCGGTGAGCCTGCTTCCTCCTCTCTCTGTCCCATGCCATCATCAATCAATCAATCAATCTTTAAAAAAACAAAACAAAGAAGCAGCAGCAGCCTTGGACCGATCAAGCCGATCTTCCAGTTCTGAATTGCCTGCCAAACAAAGTTCAACACTTTGTAAAGGAAGACAACAAAATCCAGATAGTCTACACTATAACATTTACAGTGTAAATAATCGCCCCCAAACTGCTAAAATATGGAAGGAGCCAGGAGAATGGGGCTCGTCATCAGGAAAAAAGATCAGTTAATGCACAGAGGCCTAAAAATCACAGAGATGACAGAAAAAGCAGACAAGAATTTAGAAGTTATAATGTCTGAGGTTTAAAGGAAAACATGTAGATCATGAGAGGAAAAATCGACAAGAAGCAAATGGAACTTCTGTGGAGGTGAGAAACGGAATCTCCTGAGTGACCAGTGAATGTGAAACACAGAGTGGGGAGAAAAACGAACAGAAACACCCAGGAAGCTGCTGACAACACCCTTTCCTGGGCCTCCCCTCCAGGGAGCCGGTCAGCAGCCCCCCTTTCTAGAGGTAAGCGACTAGAGTCGAGAAGAAAGGAAGAAGTCAAGAGACATAAAAACACACAAAACCTCCCCTGAAGGGGAAGGGCATTCTGGACAGCAGTGTTTGGTCTGGAGCCTCAGGCCTGACAGAAATGCAAGGCAGCTTCATGAAACTTCTCCAAACGATCTGCTTATAGCTCAGAGCCCTGTGAAGACAAGCAGAATCCATCTGTCTCTGAACCACAGTCTCAAGGGGACCATTTCAGCAGAGAATTCCTCATGTTTTATGGCTTATGAGCCCCTTAGAGACATGATGAAACGCACGGACCAGAAGAAATGTGCGCCCACTCTGTCCTTCTCTCGCGAGCTCTCACTCTCTCTCCCACACCCCCCGCCTCCACCATCCCTTCTGCACTGCCTTCCCTTATCAAGCTACACAACACTCTCCTTTAGTGGCCTCTTGGACTTTCATACCCGTTGACTACTATGTATTTGATGATGATTCACAAAAGTATTCTTCCAACCTGGATTTTCCCCGGGAACTTCAGACCCATGTAACCAACAATCAGATATTTACACTTACATATCTGTCTCTTAAACTTAACATGCCCAAACTAAGCTCTCAACTTCATGGCCCTCAGTCTCTCAGGAAATGCTACCCCCACGCATCCATCTTCTAAATCCAAACCATGCCGTGATCTTTGCTTCCAAAGCATTAACAAGTCCTGTGAACTCTGCTTTCGAAACATTCCAAATCAACCCACTTCTCTGTCCGCAGCCCCTACAACCACCCTGGCCCGAGTCACCCACATCCACTCTCAACACCCGCAATAAATTCGTTCTCGACAGAGAAGTCAGTGACCTCTAAGTAACCGAAATCAGATCATGTTGTTCCATTCATTAGCCCCTTCTGAAGGTTTCCTGATGCGTTAACAGTAAAATCCAAAGTCTAATATGGCCTAGGAAATCCCATATAAACTGGTGGTTTTTTTTGATGTTCCTGTCACTGAGGCTTCAACTTCAGAAACCTTCTCTGCTCATCTAACTTCAAGGGGCCAGCCACACGCCTTCCCCACCACATCACCCTAGCTTAATTCCCTCTATGCCACTTCTAATACCTGGCATTTTTCTTGTTGTTTGAGATTTGCTGTCTGTTCCCCTGCCCCCCTTCCGTGCTCCACTGCACCCAGCAGAGGCCTTGTGTGTGGGTCATGGCTTTATTCTGTGGGCTGATGCTTCTTGAATGAATGGATTCCATACAATTTCATGGTATCACAGACCGAGGTTTAAAATACCATTCCTGAGAAACAGGACTAGCTCTGTGGGTTCATAAGAAACCTAATCACTGGGATTGTGCCACGAACTGGGGATGTGATGCAGAACGAGGCAGACATGATCTCTGAGCTGGACCTCAGGTAGGCTCAAGGCTTGGTACTGGACCTTTATTTTTTTTTTTTTCAAAAAGATTTTATTTATTGGGGCACCTGGGTGGCTCAGTGGTTAAATCCTCTGCCTTCGGCTCAGGTCATGATCTGAGGGTCCTGGGATCGAGCCCTGCATTGGGCTCTCTGCTCAGCAGGGAGCCTGCTCTCCATCCCATGCCTGCCGCTGTGCCTACTTGTGATCTCTCGGTGTGTCAAATAAATAAATAAAATCTTTTTTAAAAAGTCTTTAAAAAAGATTTTATTTATTTATTTGACAGAGAGAGAGTGCATGAGCAGGGGGAAT
Source organism: Mustela nigripes (assembly GCF_022355385.1). Taxonomy (NCBI): domain Eukaryota; kingdom Metazoa; phylum Chordata; class Mammalia; order Carnivora; family Mustelidae; genus Mustela; species Mustela nigripes. Next base: position 906,020 of record NC_081575.1, on the reverse strand, counting down.
GGCAGGCAGTGGGAGAGAGGGAAGGAGAGTCCCCAAGGAGCAGGGCCCTACGTGGGCCTCGATCCCAGGACCCTAGGATCATGACCTCAGCCAAAGGCAGATGCTCCACTGACCAGACCCCTCAGGCACTGTGGTCCCGGGCTTTCAAATCAACCAGGAAGAAAGTGGGAGTGTGAGAAGGATCAGCTAAGTACATGTACGATGAGCTTTTATTGGTTACTAAGATAATCAAAGCTGAAATTGGAGCACTTTATTTGTGCACTCAATTGCACTTGCACAGTGACATATACCTGGCTGGGTTCGAGCAAGTTTGGGCTCCAGAATTCACTCCAGTAAAACTAAAGTGGCCTGTCTGGATTGTGTCCATTGTTGAGAGACACTGAAATGAACGGAGAAACATCCTGAAAGTCTCTGAGGCTGTAAAGAGACACCTTGGGGTTAAACTGCTTCTCTGGCCAGAGTGATTCCTGTCCCTTCATTCCAGCGGAGTTGGCCCCCTTCCCCCTCTGCAGCGGTGAAATCCCAAAGCTGTGAAATCATTTCCTCCACACAGGACGGGGCCGCGAGCTACCTCGGAGCCAGGAGCTCCCACTCGGCCGAAGGAGCAGGGCGCCCTGCCTCAGCAGTTTCGGACTTAACCCGTTAGAGGGCCTGTGCGGGCCTCTGGGCTCGCTCTCTCCTGGCCAAGAGCAGCCAGGGCGGCAGAGTCGGCGGCTCTGAGCGCTTCAGCGGCTGCTGTCCCAATCGCCGCTGCCACAGGGGACACCTCTGCTCAGGCCTGTTCTGATCCTGCCCGTGTGCCTGGGGACGGCACGAACATCACTTGCCGGGTCCCCGAAGTGTCTCCAGCGGCTTTCATGGTCTTGGCACGCGCCACAGCCACCATGTGTGCCACCATGAGTGCATGTGCGACACGTGATACGCCCATGTCACTGGCTGCTTGTGCAAGAAAGTGACAATAAGGGAATGAGAAAAGGCCTCCGGCCGCTTGGGGCTCTAGTTAAACAAGTTACAGACAGAGCCTGGATCCGCAAGAAACCAGGAAGGCACAGCTAAGGAAATCTCCAAGGGCGGGGCAAACAGAAGGCGCCAACAAGATGCTTGATTTCAGCCCAAGCGCATAGACATGTGCATTAAAGGCAGACGGACTCGACGCTCTGGTGAAAGGACATTCACTGGCTGGACCCGTGAAGCGCGGATCCCTGTGATGCCCGCCGAGCCCTCGTGGGCCAAGCGCTGTGACAAAAGCTGCCATGTGGACAGAGGACAGCCTACACGGGCTAATCTTCCAGAAAAGGAAGCTGGTCCTCAGAGACATGAAGGGTCTTGTTTATTAATCCAAGTTTCACAGCTCCCCTTTCAGTGTTCAAGAACATTCTTAAACTTAAGAAGTTGAATACAAATTAGTTGAAATTAGGGGCGCCTCAGTGGCCCAAGTGGCTGGGCGTCTGCCTTCAGTTCAGAGTTCTGAGATAGAGTCCCATGTCAGGCTCCCTGCTCAGTGCTTCTCCATCTGTGTGTGTGTGAAATAAATAAATGAATAAAAAAATAAATAAAATCTTCTTTAAAATTTAATTGAAATTAAAGGAGAAAGAAAACAGTGGGGGTTGGTTGGTGACCCAGCAAGGTGTCTGGAAATGTCAGCAGGCAGGTTTTCCAGCTGGTTGCTCCTGCCATTCCTGCATTTACTGGGAAGCGTGTGGGGGGAAGCAGTGATGGAGTGTTACCCTCGCAGTCACTCATTAGAGCCCTTTCAGCAAAGACTGCGTTAGCGCACAGAACTCTCAGAACCACTTCCGCTGATCGGTCTCCCAAAGTGGACTATTTCTGGCCCTTTACATACATTCTTCTCCAGAGTCCAGGAGACACAGAGGAAGAAAGGAAAAGAGAAATAAGACTCGGCCCCATTTCCTGACTTTGCATTTCCTCTTACAACCTTCCTCATCACTGTTCCTCTACAAGCAGGTTTCCCCCACCGGGTTTTTCTTGTTGGTGTGCTGCTATTGAAGTAGACTTAGCCAGTGTTAGTTAGTGTTTAGAAAACCTAACAACTCGGTCACCGCTTGCCATTTGTGAGGCCCCCAGGAATCGTGAATGTGGTCCCAGAACACGAGATGAAGGGGAACATTTGGTAATGACTTGGATCTCCCATTCTCTTCCCAGTGGTTTTGCCATGAAAATGCTCAGGAAGTTTGGGGTGTGTTTATGGGTTGCAAAAGGTGAAAATCATCAAAGAAACAGAATTCTGGATACTGTTCTACTTTCTCTCCACCTTCTACTTCCTTGCCAAGGGGGACCGCAAAAGCCATGGGCCCCAAGGGCAGCAGGTCGGGAATTTCCAGGAGCACATTATACTGCTCCTCTTTGTCCTGGCTCAGTGCCACCAGCCCTGGGATTACTGGTGACCCTTCAGCCTGATGGCCTGTAACCTTCTGTTTGCTGCCAGATAGAGCTAGGACTTGTCCCAGGCATGGAATAACTTCCTGTGATTGTCCTGGAGATGGCCTGGCCCACAGAATCAGCTTCCACGGCTGTCAACAGACACAGAAAAATCCCGTATCTCTGCAGTGTGGTGGACCTTGGAAGGAGGAATCCCGAGGAGGAATGTTCAGCAGAGATAAGTGTGCCACACTACATGACATGGACTTGACCTTCCTCATGCATTGTCAGTCTGAGCACCATGGAGTGTCCTGCCTAGTATCTCATTAATTTTTACATGGCAGATTCTCGGCGGTCATTAAGACCAGCTAATCAACTTTGCAGGTGTGTGAACCTGGGAGGGTCGCCAGTCCATTAGGTATCAGGCTCAGGATGCAGAATGATGGGTGGGAACAATGGGCCCAAACCAACTCCGGAACAAACAGCTATTTGAAATTAGTCATTAGTTTCTGTGATAGATTAAGAGGTTGAGGTAGAACCGAAATACAAAGGAGGCGATCAAGTCTGAAGGAACATTTGAAGTGACAACTTGACAAATGAACTGGCTGGTGGGGAAATCTTTTAAGACATGAACGGAGGAGAAGAAACTTTTAAAAATCATCCTGATCCCGAAGTGCTGGGTACAGATAATGGTGATGGTTACACAACACTGTAAATGTATTTATGTATTTTTTAAGAATTATGTACTTATTTTAGAGAAAGAGAGAGCAAGTACAAGAGCACGGGGAGGGGCAGGGGGAGAAGGAGAGAGACAATTTGCAAGCAGACTCCCTGCTGAGCGTGGAGCCTCACTCGGGTCTCAATCTCTCAACTGAGAGATCACGACTTAAGCAGAAATCAGGGGTACGACGCTTAACCAACTGAGCCATCCAGGCGCCCCATTAATGTCTTTAATGCCACTGACCTTTATACTTACAAATGATTAAAATAACCAACATCACATTGTGTATATTTTACTACAATTAAAAAATGATAAAACAGGACTTTCACGTCCATGGCTGTGTGTCCTCTAGGGACATTCCCCATTGTTCATAGTGAATGCACAGCTATGAGGGCTCCACTAACAATGAGATGACATCAGTACCAGAGCAAGACGAAGATCTTAAGTCAGACAGATTTCGCCCAATATATAGCAGTAATAGTTCACAGAGATGTCCCAGGAACCATACTCAGTGCTTTGGATGGACTGGATTAAATCATTCAACCTTCGCTCAGATGCTGTGAGGTACACGTTCGTCATACATATGGGGAAGCTGAGGTGCATGAGCTAACATGTGGCAGAAGTGGGCTTTGAACCCCGACCACCTACCTCAGGGGCCTGGGTCTCAACAGTGTGCTCCACTGAGACCAGAAGCTGCTCTGCACGACTGCAGCATGAGGTCAAAGAGCTTAGGACGCCCCCAGAGTGAGTCAGGAAGAAGGGAGGCAAGTGCTCACCGAGCAGACTGGCCTGCATGAGGATGGTGTGAAGTGCTCCCGGAGGATGGTGTGAAGTGCTCCCGGAGGATGAGAGCAGGGTTATTATTATTTTTTTTATTTTTATAAAAATGAGCTCAGTCTACCAAGAGATTTTCTTGTTTTCCTCAAATACAGGAATTTGGAAAACTGGATCTCTTGGGTTATTAGATGTAATGTCTCTGAGGTTTAATGCTGAAAATAATCTTTTTAAAAGATTTAATTTGTTTATTTGAGTGAGAGAGAGGCAGAGTGAGAGAGCATGAGCGAGGAGAAGGTCAGAGGGAGAAGCAGACTCCCCGTGGAGCAGGGAGCCCGATGCGGCACTCGATCCCGGGACTCCGGGATCATGACCTGAGCCGAAGGCAGTCGCCTAGCCAACTGAGCTACCCCGGTGTCCCAAGAATTATCTTTTTAAAATGCCCCAGCAGTGTGTGCGCCTAGAGGAAGCTCATAAACTGCTGCATCTCTGTTTCAGTGCACATTGTGTCAAAGTTAGTTCTTCCGGGGCTGAAGACTCACATTTTAAATGGAAATTCGAGGGGCGCCTGGGTGGCTCCATTGGTGAAGCGACTGCCTTCGGCTCAGGTCATGATCCCGGGGTCCTGGGATCAAGCCCCGCATCGGGCTCTCCGCTCAGCGGGGAGCCTGCTTCCTCCTCTCTCTCTCTGTGCCTGCCTCTCTGCCTGTTTGTGATCTCTGTCTGTCAAATAAATAAATAAAATCTTTTTTAAAAAATTAAGAATAGAGCTTCCCTATGACCCTGAAATTGCACTACTGGATATTTACCCCAAAGATACAGATGTCGTGAAAAGAAGGGCCATCGGTACCCCAGGTTCATAGCCTGCTCCCCCCCCTCTCTCCCTGCCTGCCTCTCTGCTTCTCCGTCCACCTGCCTCTCTCTCTTTCTGACAAATAAATAAATAAAGTCTTCTTAAAAACAAATTTAAAAATAAAGAGGAAATGAAAACGGTATTGAAAATACAGAGGCGGACATTTACCTAACCCTGGCAGCCGGAAAGGCTTAGCAAGCACACGGCAGACAGGGCCGTGCATGAATTCCCAGAAACCAGAGACATCCTGCAGGACACGCTGGCCTCTGGTGCGAGCCTGGGCTGTAGGCAGGTCGAAGGGAAGGAAAGGGAGCAGGAGAAGGGTTAGGGTCCTCAAAGGGTCCTGCTTGGATGGTGGTAGCACTCAGCTGTCAGTGACAGCTCTTCTGACAAGAAGGAACTCTTTTCTGAGCGGAGGAAGCGGCCCTCACGGCTTGCCACCTCGGGCCAGCACCCACCACCAACCAGCAGCGACTGCCCTGCCCCGGGGACCGCAGGGCGCCCGTGTTTGGCCAAGCTGCTGCTGGCCGGGGGCAGCGAAGACCCCAAGGGCCAGCCCATAGAGCTGCCCTGGAGAGGGAAAGAGTGTCCCCGATTCCAAGTCGGTTTCACCACTTGCTTAGCTCAAGACACGTCCATCTGGTGCGAGGAGGAACACTTTACTGTTCACAGTTAAGTTAAGGCAAAGCCCCTCGGCCTCCTGGCCGCTGACCCAAACGCCCTTCCTTCCCACCAGGAACACAGGTGCAAGTCAGGGTTCAGAAATGCGGGCTGCGTGAACTGCTGGGGACGGGTCCAGAACAGATGCGCTGTGACATGACGACACTAGCCAGACTCACTTCCGCCTCAGCGCCTGAGTGTGCTCAGCTCAAGGGGGTCCTCGGTGCTGGCAGGTCATCGTGGCACTGCCCCCGCCTCAGCCTCCCCATCTATGCTTGCCTTAGAGCCACCTCTTCCCATCACTGTCCTGCTGCACTTGTGACTTCTGAGGGTCTGGAATGGACAGAGTCGAGAATTTTTCACTGGAATCTTTGAGAAATCACTTTCCTATTTTGTCAAAACCATGCCCTCCAAAGGGGGTGAGGAGAGGTACAAGTGACCTAGGGTCTTTCCAGGACTTGGCTGGCTCTTCTGTTTCTATTTTGGGTTATTTTCATTCTTTTCAGTGAGCTTCATGCGCAAACATGTACTCAGAAATATGTTCCTTCTTTCTGCCAACTTTCTAAGAAACCTCTTTTAAGGTGGTGGCAGTCTCACAGACCAAAGCAAACGAGTATCTGATTGTTTACATTTGGGTAATGAGGTTGCATGTCATGTCTTATGTGTCATGTCCGTCTGTCTGTCCTTCTGTAAACAGCTCTTTGCATACTTTGCCCATTTTTCTACTGGGATGCTAATCTGTTGCTAATGATTGAAAAGGTTATTAATGGAGATAAAGGATATGAACTCTTTGCTTGCCACACATGATAAAAAAATGTTTCACAGTTCGTCATCTGCCTTGGAAGTTTATATTGTTTTTGAAGTACCTAAGGCCCAAAATAGTGCATGGCAACATTTAGGAGATGAACTGACTGAATGGATAGTGGAATAAACACAAGCTTTGTCTCAAGATCACACTGACATTCTACAACTTTCTCTTCCAGAAATTTTGTCATTTTCTTACGTTCAAATACAACACATCTGCAATGAGTTTCTCGTATCTGTAGTACATGGGATTGAGCTATAATTTTCTTTCTTTCTACTAGAATCTCCTGCCCTAACTTGGTGTCAAGGTTATGGAAGAAGTTTATGGCTTTTTCTGTGCCCAACTAGTTTAAACCGTAGGCAAGTCACCTGTGCTCTCAAGTCTGAAAGAACTCAACCACACAAACTTCCTGAGTCAGGCGTCTGTCTCACAGGCAATAACCTGACAACACATTTCACTCCTTTCAGAGTTATGGTACAGAACAGGATGACCCTGCAGGCTCTCTGATTTCGGCAAGGCAACATTAGAATTCTCATTCGGGGGTGAGAATTTGGGTGAGGCTGAATGACCACTTCAACTTCAGACTAATTTCTAATTACATGGTTCTCACTGCCAACACCCCAAACCACTGATTTCTTGCCAGCACCGAAAGCCACAGTGTTAACAGACTTGCTTCTTGTGAAACAGGACCTGGTGGAGACGAACCGAAACAACCAGGAGGGGCCACAAAGCAGCCCGTTGGGGGACCCAGGCAGCATGTCACTGCTGCCACCCTTCAGTGAGCAACGGCAAGGGATTTTTCTCTGTGGGAAGCAAGGAAAAATTCTTACCTGTGAAGAAGGCAGACTAAGCAGAGTTTCCAGAACAGAATAAAGTTTGCAGTGAAAGGCTTTGCTAACAAGCACTGTGCACACAGACGCAAGTGAGTCAGACAAGTAACCCACCGTCACACAGCACGCACAAGACAGGCACAGCCAGTGGGACCAGCCAAAGATGTTCCCTTTGGCAGGAAGACAGGGCACGGTCAGGCATGTCACTCACTCTAGGCACTTGGGGAGAGAACAGCGAGCAAATCTGCTCAGGGGCTCAGACAGGCAAGTAAACGAGGGGCAGAGGAAGGAAACCGACTTTGATCTATTTCTACCCCAACACGGGCCTGCCCCACTCCTGAGCCAGCAGGTGTGGGGCCGCCCTAGCTTTGGGGCCACCTTACACAGGGTCTCTGGGCACATCCAGTCTGACATAAGTTGGGAGCCTTTCCCAATCCATGATTGTTAAAAAAATTTTTTTCTGTAATTTCTGTTAATCTTTTATGTTTCATTATTACAGGAACATAACTGTGAGATGCTGGACAACTCACAGAAACTCTAAGAGAACAGAGCTACAGATCTGCTTACAAAACACCCCAAATACCGACATAGTGAAAGACCCTTGAGCACAGTTGAGATAATGAACATATAGGCAGCTACAGTTTAATAAACAAAACACACAAAGAGCTTCTATGAAATACTAAGATACATATAAACGAGTAATAAGAAGACTTGGCAAAACACATGAATAAGCATTTCACAGAAGGCACAGATAGCCAGAAATCATGCATCCAAACACCGCTAATTAAAGATGTGACATGCATGTCACACAGCATGTCGCTCTTCTCTCACTCTCCCCCCGCCTCGCCCCCTGCTTGTGCACTTGCACTCTCTTTCTCAAAAAAATAAGTAAAACCTTTCAAAAAATAAAAATAGGATACCTTTGCCCATCAGATTGACATAAATTTTCAAATATGCATGATGCTGTGTATCCATAGCTTCCTATTGTTATTTTATGGTTATTATGGTTATTTGTAATGTCTAAAAATCAGAAAGAAACTAAATATCCATGAAAAGGGTGAATAAATTGTACTACTGATACACAAGCCACACATATACACATAGGCCATATAACATAACCGCTGCAGTCCGCTCTCCTTTGTCGTCATTCTTCGGGTTCCAATTTCCTTATCCCACTTACACGTCTGAATGAAATGAAGTATAAAGTTCCTATGTCTAAAACAGAAGCAAAATTTCAAGAAAATTTCAAGGCAGCTTTTCATGAGCCGTCTCTCGATAATGTAGCCTTCTGGCACTTTGGGTCCCCCAATCTGTTCCTTCCACGGGCTTCCAGGTCTCAGTACATGGCAACTGCACCGTCCAAATGCTAGAGGCCAAAATGCCCTGAAATTCTTGACTGCTTTCTTCTTGTCACGGAGAACCAATCCGTGCGAACTGCCCGCCGGCTCTACCTTCAGCATACACCTCCCTGTCACCTGGGTCACCGCAGTCGCCGCTCACCCACTCTCTGGTGACAGCCCTTGCCCCAATCTACTCTTGGGGCAGCTGTCCGGGTGACCCTGTTAGAGGTCATGAGGAATCATGTCATTTCTGTGCTCAGAGCCCTCCAGTCTTCCTTCTACTGTTTCAGGAAAAGTTAAAGGCCACGATGCAGGCCGTGCTGTAGGCCCCAGGCCCTCCTGTCCTCTCGAAGCGCAGGTGCCCGGATTCACTCGCCGGGGCCCCAGCTGAGCTCGCTCGCTGCTCCTGGTGTAAGGAGTGTGCTGTGCAGATTCCCAGACACTTCAAGCTCACCCCAGTCCAACCCAAAAGGTCTCTATTACAACAAGAGCGATCCCACAAGCAGGAAGCCAAGGGCCCCTGGGGCTGGACAGGGGCATGACCTCCAGTATCAGTCTGTGGTATGAGTCCTAACAGGGGTGGTTGTAGGATACTAACTGGTAATATTCACTGACCACTGATGAAGTCTCTAAGAGTGAATGAGAGACAGAGCATCACTATTTAGGATCCCTAATGAAGTCATGGCGTGAGGCAATGAGCATGTGCGACTGCTACAAGCCCAAAGACAACCGGGGGCGCCTGGCTGGCTGGGTCCAAAGAACACACCACCCTTGATCTCGGGTTGTGAGTTTGGGCTCCATTTTTGGCGCAGACATTACTCAAAAACAAGTAAATACGGGGTGCCTGGGTGGTACAGTTAGTTAAACATCGAGGTCTTAGTTTCAACTCAGGTCATGATCTCATGGGTTGTGGGATCACACCCCACACTGGGCTCCGCGTTCAGTGGGGAGTCTGCCGCTGGGCTCTCTCTCTGTCCCTCTCCCTACTGGCATGTGTGTGCGCCATCTGTCTGTCTCTCAAGTGAATAAATAAATCTTTCCCAGAATACACAAATGAATTGAAAACAACAGACAAGCAGGAATGATTTCCCTCTTGACAGAAGAACAAGAACTGCATGTACCAACGACATGAGTTCCACTGAGTGGGTGACCGACTCGCTCCATCAGTCTCTCAGGAAGTCACACATTTGCTGTTGACTATGAGCACCTACAGGCAGCTGTGTGTCTGCCCGGGATACAGTAGACTGCTTCCCTCTCCTTTGCTTCTCACTGGCATCTCCTGTCTCTCACCTTTCCGCACCACACATCTCCTGTCTTCCCTGCCCATTTCTTCCCCAAGTGCTTTAGGATTGCTGGGAATCAGCATCAGCAGAAAGAGCAAGAAGCTGCACTCTTGTGGTCTCCACTGCGGCTTGTGTCCTCATCTGCTGGGGCCTCGGGAGGTGGGGCGGAGGGGGGGCTGGCTGGCAGCGTCCTGCGAGCTCTCCGCTCTCATGTCCCCAAGCTTCGCTGGGACCTTGCGAAGTTCCACCCTACAGCCCTTCTCCTTTTACTCATCACGTTCCCTCTGAATCATCTCGTCCATTCCCATGACTTCTGTAGCCCAGAGACCACCCCTGAGCTCTGCACAAAGCTACCCGAACGACTGCTATATGTCCCAAGGTCATGACAAACTCAGCGTGCCCTAACCTGAGCGTGGCAGCTAGAAGGACTCAGCCCCGAATTCTGGTCTCTTCTCCCAGGGCCTAGATGACAAAATCAGAGTCAAACCCAGAAAGATCCTCACAGGCCGGCACGAAGACCAATTACAGAGAAAAGTGAAATTTCACAGGAATACATGTTAAGGCCAGTTCCTGCACTTAAAGAAGACACAAGAGTAGTCCTGGGACCTGAGCTACAGCAGCAGGTGCGGAAGCCAGCAGGCGTGAAGCACGCATTTGAAAGCTGCTGAGAAAGTAACTGTTCGCTCACAGCAGAAACAGATGTGCGACTTTGCAGGGCCACGCATGGTACCACGACTTTGAGTGGCATTTCACATGTGTAAATGTTGTCCGTGAAGGACACTTCAATTAGAAAAACATAAAGGAGGGCGCCTGGGTAGCTCAGTGGGTTCAAGCCTCTGCCTACGGCTCAGGTCATGATCCCAGCGTCCTGGGATCGAGTCCCGCATCGGGCTCTCTGCTCAGCGGGGAGCCTGCTTCCTCCTCTCTCTCTCTCTGCCTGTCTCTCTGCCTACTTGTGATCTCTGTCAAATAAATAAATAAAATATTTTCCAAAAAAAAAAAAACCCATAAAGGACAGATGAAAGCCTGAAAGCACATGAACAGACAGGAGAAAAGCACGGAGGAAAATGCAGTACCTCGACAGGAAGTGCAGGCTGAGTCACCCGCACTGCGGCCACAACAAAGCTGATGGCATCTCCAGCTGCTGCCCTCCCCGCGCCCCGCCCCCCCGCCCCCCAGCCCCGCAACCGTGGATGAGACCCGCCAGGTGGGGCCCTGGTCCGAGGAGGCACAGGGGGCGGGGCGGGCACTCTGCACGCTTTCAAGGCCCAGTGAGATGGAACCTCAGCCCCAGCCACTCACAGTCACATGATCATCTGCAAAGCATGTTACGTAACCACCTTCCTGTCACCATGTCCACATAACAAATGACTGGTCACCACGCGGCCAGCATTTCATGAGATACCCATGGCTATGCCTTCACTGTCAACATGTCCCACTCTCGCCCCTTCTGTACATCCATGCGGAGACCCCACAACAGCTTTTCAGCCACCTCATTAAATAACCAGCGACCAGCCATGAACTCCACTCGTTGAAGAGAAGGGCTTTCTGGCAGTGGGATGGGGAGACAGAGCTCTGTGCACCATACCACAGAACAGTGGGAAAGGGCATGAGGCATCTGCTTCCAAATGCGCTGCAGATGCGAAGGAAAAGGGATGATGAGCTCAAAGACCTAAACTCTTGGCCCAAAACACGGCAAAACAGCTGCCTTTCTAGGAAAGTGTGAACAGAATCTCTTATCTCTTAACCCACAGGCTGACGTAGCTCAAAACAAATCTCAGTTTAATAGTGCAAGACATCAAATTATTCCAGGAAAATCCAGGTGGGCAGTGGTGCCGGGCAGGCTCAGTGGGTGAAGTGTGACTCAATCTTGGAGTCATGAGTTCAAGCCCTGGCAGGTGGAGAAATAAACTAAAGAAACAAACAGGTGAGGCTGGGAACGTGACAAATGGCATGGAAACACCTAAGGGCCTCTGGAGGATTCTGAGTCCCCGAAGCTCCCACCATCCAAAATAGACTGGTGGTGTACCACCAAGGACGCAGACTCCTCAGGAATAAAGGTTCAGGGCACCTCACCAGGCGAAGATCCCTGAGCAAAAGGGAACCATGCATACGCTCTGCCTTGCTATCACACTTCACTAATTTTCTCTTTCTTTCTTCATTTTACTTGAATGTGTTGATGGCAATGACCTTGACAATAATAGTCAACAGGTCGGCAGCACTGGCAGCCAATTTCTCACCAAAACCAGTTCTGAGTTGTGGTTTGGGTTGTTTTTTCCTGGCTGTTTAACCTCAAAGCTGCTTCTCCAGCCCTTTCAACATTTATATGAGCCACCCAGTATCATTTTGATAAGCTCTCCTTCTGCTTAAATGAGTCAGGGTCAGCTTCTGTTGCAAATTACAACTCTGGGATGTCTACATGGCGTTCCCGCATCTCTAAAATACACCAAGCCAAAAGGAGAAATTAATCAATAGAAAAGGAGTAATTAAAGAGTTAGAAAAATTAAAAAGTAGAATAACCAAAAGCTGGTTCACAGCAAAAAATGAAAATCAATGAACTAGAAAAACCGTGAGCTTAATCTAACCAAAAGGGGAAAAGGTGAGAGAGAAGAACTTTACAATGAAAGAGCTCTGGAAATAGGAAAAATAAACCTAATAATATAGGAACCATTTTGTAAAATTATACATAGATGAATTTGATAGCCAGAATGAAACAGACCTATTCAAGAAAAGTAGAATTTACAAAACTGACTTGGGGGGATACAGACTAAAGAGACAAATCCACAGAAGAAACAGGGAGAATGGAGAAAGCATCAGTTTAGAAGGAAATGCTGCCAAAATTTTAAATGCTGTTCATTCCAACTCTACTTAAATATTCGAGAGTAGGAGGTGCCTGGCTGGCTCAATGTACAGAGCATTTAACTCTTGTTCCCGGGCTCATGAGTTCAAGCCCCACACTGGGCATGCAGCCTGTTTAAAAAACATTTTTTTTTAATGTGACAAGCTTCCAAACTTTTGTATGGACCAAGTATGACCTTTTTGTCAAAATCTGCTATGATTTTACAGAAATAATGAAGCCAAATTTAAAACCAAAAACCAATTTCACTTATGAATACTGATACAAAAATCCAGTGGAAAATAGCCTGCCTAATCCAGCAACACAATAAAAAAAGGACCCTGTCCAGCTGGGGTTTATTTCAGAAATGTAAAGATGGTTCAATATTACATATTTATTAGGAGGATTAACTGCTTTGCTAGATTCAATGAAAAAAAATCATATGATCACAAGCAATGCTGAAAAAATTTTTTAAAATTTAACAATAACTTTTGATGAGAAAAACAGTAATACAGGACTCAGTGGAATGTTACTAGCATGAAAAAAAATTCTCCTAGCTCAAAACTACTGCCTTTAAAAAACAAACAAGGTACCTTTATTGAAATAGAAGTGACATACACAGAACTCCACATAATTAATGTGAATTTGAACAGATACAGATACCCATGAAACCATCAGGACAACCAAGGTAACAGACACACCCATGACCTTCAGAAGTTTCCTTGTGTCTCTGCGTATGGTAAAAACACTGATTACAGATGACCCACACAACAAATTTTCAAGTGTGCAATACTGGCTTGTTCACTATAAGCGTTAGGCTGTACAGCAGGTCTTTAGAACGCACACATCTTGCGTAACTGAAACTTCATACCCACTTCGGGGTACATACTCGGGAGAACTGAACTCAGTGTCTCAGATCTGCGCTCCCGCGTTCGTTACGGCATATTCACAATAGTCAAGATATTACAACAATCTAAGTGTTCATCAAAGGATAAATAAAGAAAATGTGCTAATATCCATGCATATTCCACAGAATGTCACTCAGCCTTAAAAAGTTAATTTAGGGGCACCTGGGTGGCCCAGTCACTTAAGCCTCTGACTTCTGGTTTCTGCGGAGATCGTGATCTCAGGGGTTGTGAGATCGAGCCCCGAGCTGGGCTCTGGACTCAATGTGGAGTCTGCCTGAAGATCAGCTCCCTCTGCCCTTCCCCGCCCATGTGCATGCTCTCTCTCTCTCTCAAATAAATAAATCTTTTAAAAGAAGTTAATTTAGAAATCCAACATAATCCCTGCCCCAATACTAACTAGTTTTCTTTTAAAACTAAGCAAGTTGATTCTATAGTTCACATGTGAAAACAGAAATCAAAAACAAACCAGGAAAACCCTAAAGAAGAATAAAGAGGGACAAGCAGTCCTTAACGGTGTAAGAGTGGCTCATGAACAGGCTGATGGACGAGAACAGAAAGCCCAGAAATAAGGACAAGAATGTCATTTATGATGAGGAAGGGCAGTATCTAGAATCAGTGGGGGTATAGATGAACTTTTTTCCCTAAGATTTTATTTTTATTTATTTATTAGAGAGAGAGAGAAAGAGAGCACGAGAGGGGAAAGGTCAGAAGGAGAAGCAGACTCCCCGCAGAGCAGGGAGCCAGACATGGGGCTTGATCCCAGAACTCCAGGACCTGAGCAGAAGGCAGACACTTAACTGACTAAGCCACCCAGGCGCCCCAGATGAACCTTTTTTTTTTTTTTAAACATTCCGTTTATTCATTTGAGAGAGAGAAAGCATGAGCAGGGGGAGAGGCAGAGGGAAAGGGAGAAGCAGACTCCCCACTGAGCTGGGAGCCAGCCATGTGGCTCGATCCCCAGACCTGGAGATCACGACCTGAGCCAAAGGCAGACGCTCAACTATCTGAGCCACCCAGGCAGCCCAGATGAACTATTTAATAAGTATAGTATAATGGTATAGAAAATATCGACACATTTTACTAGATATAATTTTTTTTGCATACATGTACACACAAAATACAAATGGCATGGGGCGCCTGGGTGGCTCAGTGGATTGAGCCACTGCCTTCGGCTCAGATCATGATCTCAGTGTCCTGGGATGGAGTCCCGCATCGGGCTCTCTGCTCTGCGGGGAGCCTGCTTCCCCCTCTCTCTCTGCCTGCCTCTCTGCCTACTTGTGATCTCTCTCTGTGTCAAATAAAATAAATAAAATCTTTAAAAAAATACAAATGGCAAACTGGGGAAAACTGTAACAGCTTTTCTCACAAAGGACTTCTCAGCTCCCAGAAATTGACACTAAAAGACCAATGGTGGAGGAAGAGCACGTTGGTCACAAGAAAATGAAGAAACATCAGCCTCCCTCTGAATCAAAGAACTGCAAATGAAAACTACACAGAAATACAATTTTTTCACCTATGAGATGGCAAAAGTCCCACAATTTGACAACATATTCTTTTGGCAAGGCCCTATTTTACTTTGCAAGTAGGAATGCAAAATGGGACATGTGGTAATATTTACTAAACTTATAGATTCACTGACCCAGAAATCCCAGTTCTGGGAATCATACCAATATAACTGCACAAATACAAAATGTCACATACACAAAACTTTATTAGTTGTGGCAATAGTTGCAGTCAGAGTGAAAACCACCCAGATGTGCAAAATAAGGAACTGGTCAAAACAGAGGATTAGACAGTGATTAGACCCCTCAGCATCATGGGCGCGAGCCCCACATCATGAGTAGAGATTACTTAATCAATAAACGTTTTACAAGAGTGTTAAAGAAAAACAGTGAAGAACTCTGGTCATTGATGTGGAGAAAACTTTAAATTACTTTGAGAACTTTTAAGATCTTAGCAACTTTCAAACATACAGTTCAGTAGCATTAACTAGTCCCCATGCTGTACAGTACATCTTCAGAACTAATTTATTTTATAACTAGAAATGTATGCCTTCTGACTACCTTCACACATTTTCCCCACTCTGCCCCGAGCCTCTAGCAACCGCCCATCTGTCCTCTGTGTGTATGAATTCAGGGATTTCTGTTTTGCTTTTGTTTTTAGATTCCCCACATAAGTGTGATCACCCCGGTATCTATCTTACTCTGCCTCACTTCGTTTTGCACAATGCCTTCAAGGTTGGTGCACGTTGTTGCAAACGGCAGGATTTCCTTCACTGTGGCGGCATTATATTCCACTGTGCATGCACACCGCAGTTTCTTCATCTTTTTTTAAAGATTTTATTTACTTATTTGACAGATCACAAGTAGGCAGAGAGGCAGGCAGAGAGAGAGGAGGAAGCAGGCTCCCTGCTGAGCAGAGAGCCAGATGTGGGGCTTGACCCCAGGACCCTGAGATCATGACCTGAGCCAAAGGTAGAGGCTTTAACCCACTGAGCCACCCACATGCCCTGCAGTTTCTTTATCTTTCATCCACCAACAGACATGTGGGTTGTGCCCATGTCTTGGCTACTCCAAGTAATGCTGCAATCAATGTGGGCGTGCAAATACCTTTTTGAGTTAATGTTTTTATTTCCTTTGGATTTATTCCCAGAGGTAAAATTGCTGGGTCCTAAGGTAGCTCTGTTTTCAACTTTCGAGGCCCCTCCATGCTGTTTTCCATGGTGGTCGCACCAGCTGGCTTTCCCACCAACAGTGCACAATGGCTCCCTTTCTCCACATCCTGGCCAACACTTACTGTCGCTTATCTTTTGGGCACTGATCATCCTGACAGGTGTGAAGTGACCTCAGACTGTGGTTTTGATTTGAATCTCCTTGGTGGTCAGTGCTGTCGAGCACATTCTCGCGTGTCTGTTGGCCGTCTGTGCACGTTCTGGAACCAACAGACCATAATGCACAGTGGTATACAGAGTAAGCTACCTTTGTGTAAAAAAGAATAACAAAGCAAATGCACATTTTCTTGTATTTATATAAAGAAATACTGGAAGGGGGTGCCTGGGGGGCTCAGTTGGTTGAGCATCTGCCTCTGGATTTCAGCTCAGATTGGGATCTCAGGGGCGTGAGATCAAACCCCATGTGGGCTCTGCCCCTAGCAGGGCATGTCTCTGAGACTCTCCCTCTCCCACCGCCCCCCTCCCCCACTCCTGCTCACACTCATACTATCTCTCTCTCAAATAAATAGGAAAATCTTTTTAGGGGAGACTGGGTGGTTCAGTCATTAAGCATCTGCCTTCGGCTCAGGTCATGATCCCAGGGTCCTGGGATGGAGCCCTGAATCGGGTTCCCTGCTCGGCGGGAAGCCTGCTTCTGCCTCTCCCACTCCCCCCGCCTGTGTTCCCTCTCTCGCTGTCTCTGTCAAATAAATGAATAACATCTTTTAAAAAATTAAAATTAAAGATTCTTAAGAAAAGAAAAATACTGGGAGGATGAAGGAAAAAACCCTAATCCTAACCCTAACCCTAACTACTAAAAATGTTTACTTTCAGGATAAGGGTGATCTAGATGAAGACAGAGGTGTGGATGAGGTTTCTCAATGTATATTTTAAATATACTTTTCACTTTTGAAACATGTAAACATATTATTACCTATTCAATAGCAGCTTAAAAGCCAAGACAAAAGCGTAAGGAAGACAGGAAGATCAACCAAGCAAAACCACCCCTTACATCATAGGCACAGAAATACACAGAGCTTTTACACAGGCAATGATGCTCAACCTCACTGATAAATTAAATTAAAACACGACACCATTTATCAGCTATTGACTTTGCAAAGATCCAAACATTTCATAACACACTCCGCTGGAGGGGCTACAGGGCGACAAGCACTCTCGTGCGCCAGTGCTGGGCGGGGAAACTGACACAAACTGGCATTCTATAGTCACATACGCTTTGACTCAGCAATTCCACTTCTAAGAGTTTTCTTCACAAGCATAATTGCACATAACCACAAAGACCAATGTACAAAGATACTCTGTAATGCAGTAGCATGGAGCCTACAAACAAGAAAAAGTCTGTCATGGTACCTCCACACAGTGACTGTGAAACCGTCAAAAACAATGAGCGATGTCTGTATGTGCTGAAAGGAAACAATCCCCAATATACACCGCTAGCAAAGGGCGAGTATGGTGCGCAGCCATCTATGCCCCCAATACGCTTATACATGCGCGGAGGAAGAAGCTGGAGAAGAGTAAACATTTGTAACTTGTTGTTCTAAAAATCATCTTTTTTAAAATATTTTATTTATTTATTTGACAGGCAGAGACCACAAGTAGGCAGAGAGGCAGGCAGAGTGGGGGGGTGGCGGGGGGTGGAGCAGGCTCCCTGCTAAGCAGAGAGCTCGATGCAGGACTTGATCCCAGGACCGTGAGATCATGACCTGAGCCAAAGGCAGAGGCTCAACCCACTGAGCCACCCAGGCGCCCCAGGGTTTCCGTTTCTGCCTAAGATGCAGAAAGTTGCAGGGAATATCCCTTCCACTCTGACAAGAAACACCGAACAGAATACAGAATCTTTATTTCCTTGAGCTCATCAGGAGCTGAGGTCACAAAGCCCCAGGGTAGAAGTGGCTCAGGCAGCAAGCCTCCTTGGTGGTGAGACTAAACATACAGACTTCCAGGCACTCTTGAAGCCCTCAGCCTGGAACACAAGCCCAGGTACTGGCCTTCCTCTTCACCATAACAAGAAACAGGTTCCTGCAATTAAAACAGATATTTGGGGGGCGCCTGGGTGGCTCAGTGGGTTAAGCCTCTGCCTTCGGCTCAGGTCATGATTCCAGGGTCCTGGGATCAAACCCCGCGTCGGGCTCTCTGCTTGGCAGGGAGCCTGCTTCCTCCTCTCTCTCTCTCTCTCTGCCTACTTGTGATCTCTCTGTCAAATAAATAAATAAAATCTTAAAAAAAAGAAAAACAGATATTTGGGGGTGCCCTAGGGGGCTCAGTTGGTGAAGTGCCTGCCACCAGCTCAGGTCATGATCCTGGGGTCCTGGGATAGATCCCCACATCAGGCTCTCTGCTCGGCGGGGAGTTTGCTTCTCCTTCTACACCTTGCCCCAGCTCGTGCACTAGCTCTCTCTCTCTCTCTCTCAAAAATAAATAAATAAAATCTTTAAAACAGAACAAAACAACAAACAGATATTTGTCAACAGGATTCTCATTTCAGCTGAAGTGACTGTTCAATCTGCAACAGAATTTCTCCCTCCTGGACTACAGACACTGGGGCCCAATGCACACGCAGGATACTCAGCAGCATCCCTGGTCTCTACCCTCCAGATGCCAGGAGCACCCTCCCTATGAGCGCTCAGCACAAAAATGTCTCCAGATGATGCCAAATGTCTCCTGAGGATAGGGCTGACCTACTTTTACTAAAAAAAAAATAAAAATAAAAAATAAAAAACTCGGGGCGCCTGGGTGGCTCAGTGGGTTAAAGCCTCTGCCTTCGGCTCAGGTCATGATCCCAGGGTCCTGGGATCAAGCCTTGCATAGGGCTCTTTGCTCAGCAGGGAGCCTGCTTCCTCCTCTCTCTGCCTGCCTCTCTGCCTACTTGTGATCTCTGTCTGTCAAATAAATAAATAAATCTTTAAAAAAAAAAAAAAAAAAAACTCGTTGGCGCACCGGGGTGGCTCAGGTGGTTAAGCTTAAGCGTCCAACTCTTGATTTCGGCTCAGGTCATGATCTCAGGGTCCTGGGATTGAGTCCTGTATCAGGCTCTGCACTCAGTGGGAAGTCTGCTTCAGGATTCTCGTTCCCTCTGCCCATCCATCTCCCCAAATAAATATATAAATCTAAAAAATTACTTGTTTTTATCATCTGAAATTTAACTTTTTATTTTTGCTAAATATGGTATCCCTATCTGGTGGGGGGAAACCTCACCCTCAGTGAAACTATTGATCTAGACCCTCAAATACAAACATAAGCAGAAAACCAAGAATCACCAGGCATTTGAAGATGAAATGAATTCAAAAAGCTTTTTTTCAAATATATTCTTCTGCAGGGCCTTTGCACTTCCTGTTCCCTCTTTCTAGAAATGGGTTCCCGTAAATATCTGTATGGATGTGAGGGATAAAGCCAGGATATAATAAATATGCTAGGGAAAATTCTCACAAGATAAGATACCCAGAAAAGATGTGAATGCTGATGTGAAGAGGAAACAGTTCTTAGAAATTAAAAATATGACTACCAATCAATGGGCTGAACAGTAGAAAGTTTACAACTTACCCATAATCACTGAGCTAAAGGCTTGACTTGAGTACCTCAGAACACTGAGCACAAAAGGACAGAGTGATAGTAAGTACGAGAGAAAGGTTGGGACAAATCTGGAGAGTAGATCTACCAAACATATTTCTCAGACTCCCTTTCTGGATGTCTCCCTGCTGGGTTCTGCTAATGGGAAACACTGGTGGAAGAATGCAAGGTAGGGAAGAGGGAGACAGGACTCTCAGCAGCCATCAGCATCTGCCCAGTGGCAGAAGGCAGCCCCAGCTCCAGCTGTCAGCTTCCTCGAGCCACTTCTGAGGCATGAGCACCGACTGCATTAGCACCCCGCCCTCAGAGTCTGAGCAAGAGATGCACGGCTGCAGGCTCCCCTCCTGCAGGCTCTCAGCTGTGCTCCTGCCAAACATCACCTTTATGCCCCAGTTTGTTCAGCAATTTCTATACTTACTAATATCTGAGTACTTCCTTTTTGATCTTCTAGCCTTCTGAGATCCACATAAACCACAGCCTATACGGACGGCATTGTCTCTGTTGAGTATCTCGTGTGGCTTCTGTTTTCCCGTCGACAGCCTGACTGATAGTGTTTATTACCAGAAGCAGTCCTAGGAAATAAGCTCTTACCATGACCTTGAACTACAGACAAAGTAGATTCAGAGCAGAGAATGATACCAAGAATAAAAAAGGTAGTTTCATAACGATGGGTTAATTCATCAAGATAAAGTAACAATTCTAAACGTGTATTCAACTCATAATATAGGTTCAAAATATGAGGGAAAAAGTGATAAAACTTCAAGGAGAAACAGACAAACCCACAATTATAGTCTGAGATTTCAACACTCTTCTTTGAATTGGTAAAACAAGAAGACAGAAAATCAACAAGGATGTAGAACTATCCACCAACTTGACCTAATTGATATTTATAGAACACTCCACCCAACAATAACACGCACATTCTTTTCAAGTGCACACAGAACATTTATGAAGATAAACCATATATTAGATCAAGTCTCCACAAATTTACAAGGATTCCAATCATACAAAGTATGTATTCTAACTACAATGAAATGAAATTAGAAATCAACAACAGAACTATGTCTACAAATTAAATACACAGGTCACAGAAGAAATAACAGGAAAAACTAGAAAATATGTTGAATACAAATAAAAAAAAAAAACATACCAGAATTTCTGGAATGCCACTAAAGAAGTCCCAACGGAGAAATTCACAGGGCTGCATGTCTGTATTGAAAGACAAGGTGTGGGTTCTGAAGAAAACAATATGGAGTTTTCACAAAACAAAAACTAGAAAACATAGAACTACCACACGATACAGCATTTCTACTTTTTGGTATTAATCTGAAGAAAATGAAAACCCTAATTTGAAAAGATGTAGGAACCACTCCATCCACTGCAGCGTTATGGAAACAAGTAAGTGTCCACTGATAAACCAATGGGTAAGAAAGATGTGGTCCATGGACACAGCCCTAAAAAAGCTTGAAATCTTGCCATGTGCAACAAATGGAGGGACCTAGAGGGTCTTATGCTGAGTGCAATAAGTCAGTCAGAGAAAGACAATTATCATACGATCTCACTCATATGTGGAATCAAAGAATAAGACAAACGAATAGACAAAAGCAGAAACAGGGGGTAGAGCTCCATGGTACAGCATTTGACTGCATAAATCCAGAGAACAAACTGGTGGTTGCCAGAGGGGAGGGGGTGGCGATCAGGCAAAACAGGTGCAGGGGGAGTGGCAGGTGCAGGACGCTCAGTCCCCATGTCGCGCAGCCGAAGGCCCGCTCGCACTGTGCCGAGCACAGCCCGGCACCAGCGGCAAGTAGGAAAGGGGTCAAGTCAACGACTCCGGTCGGGCCTGAAGTGAGCGTGGGCAAGAGCGCGGGCGGCCGCGGGGTAGGAGCCGCGCCCCGAAGCCCGCACACCCCGCCGCGCGGTTCACTCGGACGCGTCGGAGCCCGCCAGGCCCCGGGCCGCGGACGCAGGGCGGAGATGGGCTGCCGCCTGCGGCTGCAGACAGGAGCGAGGACGCGCGAAGGGGCCAGGAACGGCGTGACAGTGGCCCCATTCAATGGGCTTGAGCGACGGGAGAAACACAAGGGCACAGGGAAGGGGAAAGGGGCCACGGGCCTCCCGCGCCGGCCTCTTCCCTCAGCCGCCGCCGCGGCAGCTCCCGAAAGAATGTTTTCGGCAAGCGGCGCGCTCCGGGAGGCCTCGAGCTGCTTCGGTCTCCGTGTGGCCGCTGACGGTGTGGCGGTTTCTCCAGCGCGTGGCCGTGTGACTGCAGCAACACCGCTGGCGACTGACCAGATCCTGGCCCGGGCCTGCTGGTCCGCGGCCTGAGGACTCTGCCGGCAGGAAGGGCAAAAGTCACTGGAACGCGGCACACCCACGGCCCCAGGAGCAATTCCAAGGCATCCCCGCGAGCCGGGAGGAATTGCAGAGACGAGCCACCAGCGAGCCTCCAGCCAAGACCTCAAGGATGCAGATCCCAGCCTCTCCCGACACACCCGCTCCGCCCACCGGACAGCGCGGGACCGGAGTCCGCACCAGCTGCAGCCACTGCCCCGGACACAGCCCCGCCACAGGATGACATCAACACAGCCCCGGAAGCCGGCGGGCGGCTACTGACCGGCTGCACAGGGGGGCTATTTGCCCTCTGCAGCAACCAGCAGGCATCAGCAGGAACAGTTCACTTTCCATTGGCACGAACAGTAGCACGTCTTTATGATATTGTCCCCAAACCATGGACGCTCTGCTACTCTGCCATAATCTAGTCCATAGAGACTGTGACTTCCTTGACACGTCTCAGACATCACACTGGTATGCTACATTAATGACATCGTGCCCATAGACCTGCTGAGCGCAAGCAGAGAGCGCCTGTGATTAGTAAAACAATGCATGCCAGAAAGCATGAAGTGAACACAGTAGGTTTCCTGAGCCTGACCCCGAAGTGAAGTTTCTAATGGCACAGTGATCTGGAGCATGCTATCTTCTCCAAAGTGGAACAGAAGCTGCTGCGCTTGTCCCAAGTACACAAGCACACTAGGACAGTTATTATAAACGTGTTCCTGGGGTTCCTGGCCAGCTCAGTCAAAAGGGCATGCAACTCTTCGTCTAGGGGTCCTGATCTTGGGGCTCATAATTCCAAGCCCCATGTTGAGGGTAGAAATTACTAAAAAAAATGAATTAAAAGTAAATATATATGTCCCACATATTCAAGAAGGCACACAAAGCATTAGCATATTAAGAAGATATGAAAAATTAAAGAGATACAAATTTACCTTCTAAAGATGAAAAATATAAGGTCTAAAATGAAAACCACACTGAATGGCATGAACAGCAGATTACACATTGCAGAAGAAAAGATAAGTAAAAAACCGAAGATATAACTATCACCAAGAAATAACTATAGACCAGAGCGCCTGGGGGACTCAGTGATGAAGTGTCTGCCTTCTGTTCACACCATAATCCTGGGGTTCTAGGATCGAACCCCATGTTGGGCTCCCTGCTCAGCCGGGAGACGGCTTCTCCCTCTGCCCACCCCTGCCCGCTCACACACACTCTCTCTCTCAAATAAATAAATAAAATATTTAAAAATAAATAAATAGATAGCTAGATAAAGCAAAATGCATGACAACAATAGCATAAAGAATACAAGGTCAGAATTGGGAATATACTGTTATAAGGTCCTTACACTATACATGAAGTTGTGTATTATTATTTAAAGAAAGACTGCAATTAGTTAAAGATGTATATTTTAGGGGCGCCTGACTGGCTCAGTGGGTTAAAGCCTTTGCCTTTAGCCCAGGTCATGGTCCCAGGGTCCTGGGATGGAGCCCGACATCGGGCTCTCTGCTCAGCGGGGAGCCTGCTTCCTCCTCTCTCTCTGCCTGCCTCTCTGCCTACTTGAGATCTCTCTCTGTATATCAAATAAATAAATAAAATCTTAAAAAAATAAAGATGTATATTTTACACTATAGGGTAAGTAGTAAAAATTAAAAGGTTATGATTGTCAAGTTAACATGAAGATAAAATCGAGTAACGGAAAAGGCTTGATTAACCCAAGAGAAAGCAAAAACATAAGACAAAGGAAACAAAGAACAGAGAGAACAAATGGAAAACAGCTAGCAAGATGGCAGATTTTATTTGAAACATTTCAATAATCATATTTTATGTGAATAAACTAAATATCCCAATTAAAATGAAGAGGCTAGGATTGCATTTTAAAAGGCAAAATCCAGCTATATGCTGTGTGTAAGAAACTCGTGTTAAATATAAAGACACTTGGGGCACCTGGCTGGCTCAGCCTGTAGAGCACGCAACTTTTGATCTTGGGGTTGTGACTTTGAGGCTCACAGTGGGCACAGAGATTACTTAAAAACAGATAAGTAAACAAACAAATAAGTAAAATTTAAAGAAGAGACAGGTAAGTCAGAAGTAAAAGAATGGAAAAAGATGTAACACACAAGCATGTATCAAAAGAAAGATGGGATACTTACATTGATATAAGAAAAATAGATTTCAGACAAGAAATGGCATCACAGATGATAAAGAGAAACATTAAATAATGACAAAGGGTTATTGTACAAGAAAACATAATAATTCTAAATGTGTTCAAATAAAAACAGAGCATTGAAATATATGAGTTAAAAGCAAATAGAACTAGAACAAGAAATGTACAAATCCAGTTAGAGATGGAAACTTTTACACTCCTTTCTCAGTACTTGACTGTAAAAGTAAGCAAAAAACACTAAGGATATAGAACAGAAGAACAGTATCAACCAACCTGACCTAACTGGCATTTACAGAACATTCTGCACAACAAGAGAAGAATGCATGCTTTTTTCATGTGCACACATAATATTCACCAAATAAAACTTTACTGTGGGCCCCAATATAAATAACAAATTTGAAAGAACAGAAGTCATACAGAGTTTGTTCATAGATCATAATGGAATGCAGTAGAAATTAAGAATAGAAAGATATCTAGAAAATCTCCCAATATGTGGAAATTAAACAAACTCTCTAAGCAACCCTTGGGTCAAAGAGGAAATTTCAGGGGCGCCTGGGTGGCTCAGATGGTTAACCGTCTGCCTTCAGCTCAGGTCATGATCCCAGGGTCCTGGGATGAAGTCCCACATTGGGCTCTCTGCTCAGCGGGGAGTCTGCTTCTCCCTCTCCCTCTTCCCCTGCTTGTGCTCCCTCTGTCTCAAATGAATAAAATCTTTAAAAAAAGAGTAAGTTTCAGAAGAATATTAAGTAATATTTTGAAATAAATGAAAATGAAAATACAACGTATCAGAGGCACCTGGGGACACAGTTGGTTAGGTGTCTCTTGGTTTTGGCTCAGGTCCAGATCTCAGTCAGGGTCATGCAATTAAGCCCCACATCAGGCTCCCTGCTCCATGTGGAGTCTGCTGCATACTATCACTTCCTCTCCCTCTGCCCTTCCCCCCACATTCTCTCTTCTAAAATAAATAAATAAATCTTAAAAAAAGAAAACACATCAAATTTTGTGGAATGCACCTAAAGCAATGCTTAGAGGTAAATTTATTAAATTCTTATATTAGGAAACAGAAGTAATTTAGTTACTAATTACTCAAAATAGTAATTTAAGTTTCCACCTTAAGAAAGTAAAGATAAAGTTAAATCCAAAGCAATCAGAAGATCATAAATAGTAAAGATAAGAGGATAAATCCATGAAATGGAAAGCAGAAAAGTAGAGATCAATGCAACTATAAGTTGGTTCTTAGAAAATATCAGTAAAATTAATAAAACTTACCGAGACTGATCAGGAAAAAAATAGACAAGAAAGAAACTGCAGTATCATAAATGAAAGAGAAAGCATCACTATAGATCCTATAGATATTAAAAGGATAAGTGAATATAACAAACAACTTTATGACAATTAATTCAAGTACTTAGATGAACTACAGAAAATCCTTGAAAAACATTAACTACCAAAGCTCATTCAACAAGATACAAGTAATCTATATAGTTCTGTTACCTGTTTTTTTAAAAAGATTTTATTTATTTATTCATGGGAGACAGACAGAGAAAGAGAGGGAGGCAGAGGCAGAGGGAGAAGCAGGCTCCCTATGGAGCAGGGAGCCCAAGGTGGGACTTGATCCCAGGACCTCTGGATCACACCTGAGCTGAAGGCAGAAGCTTAACCATCTGAGCCACCCAGGGGCCGAGTCCTATTACCTGTTAAAAAGAAATTATATTTGTAGTTAATAACCATCCCACAAAGAAAAGTTCAGGTCCAGATGGTTTCTTCAGTGAATTTTACCACTTAAGGAAAAGAGAACAGCAATACTACACAATATCTTTCAGAAAATTAGAAAGGGTCGGGGGCAGGACACTTCCCAAATCATTTTATGAGGCAGCATTATGCTGACATCAAAGCCAGACAAAGATAGTACAAAAAAGGAAAACTACAGACCAATATCCTTCACAGACAAAGCAAATATCCTCAGCAAAATAAAAGCCAATTAAATCAAGCAATATATGAAAAGAGTAATATATTACAACCAAGTGAAGCTTATCCCAAAAGCTCAAGTCTGGCTGAACATGCAAAAATCAATCAATAATTCAGAATAATTCGCCATAGTAACAGACAAAAAAAGGAAAAAGTATACTATTATTTTTGTAGATGCAGTAACGGCAAAAATTTATGAAAATCCAAGTAATAAAAAAAGTCTCAGCAAACTAGCAGTTCGAGGGAACTTCCCTGACTTGATAAAAGGCAACTACAAAAAGCTTATGGCTGCCATGCTGAAAAGGTAAAAGACTAAATGCTTTCCCCCTAGGATCAGAAAAAACAGTCGAGGATATCTGCTCTTGTGACTTCTCTGCAACACTGGCAGTACCACAGGTTCAAAGTATAAACAAGGCTACCAGAACTCAGTATGTGAGTTTAGCAAGGTTGCAGAATATAAGGTCAATATAGAGAAACCAGTTGACAATCTGATTCTGAAGCTGATGTGGAAAAGCAAAGGACCCAGAACAGCCGAAACAACTCTCTGAAAAGAAAAACGAAGTTGGAGGACTAAAACTGCCTGATTTCAAGAATTATGATAAAACTATTGTCATCAAAACAGCATGGTATTTGCATAAAGATAAACAACGAAATCAATGGAACAGACTACAGAATACAGAAATAGACCCACAAATCACAACCAATTCATTCTTAAAGTTGCAAAAGTAATTCAATGGGGTACAGACAGCCTATTCCATAAATGGTATTGCAACAAAAGCAGGATTATTATTATAATCCACAACATAAATATACCTTTGGCAGAATTTAATTTGAATGGATCACTGATCTAAATGTAAAATATAAAATTGGGGCATCTGGGTGGCTCAGGGGGTTAAAGCCTCTGCCTTCAGCTCAGATCATGATCTCAGGGTCCTGGGATCCAGCTCTACATAAGGTTCCCTGCTCAGTGGGAAGCCTGCTTTTCTGTCAGTTTTGTCCCCTCCCCTGTCCCCACTTTTGTTCTGTCTGTGCCAGATAACTAAATAAAATGTAAAAAAAATTAATGTAAATTCTTATGATTTATAATCGTTGTTACAGAATTCTTTAAAATTGAGAAAATAACCTGGCGATTCACAGACGTGTACTCCTGAGGATAAAAATATATTATATGTTTATTTAAAAAATTTTAAAAATTGAGAAAATCAAAGATAAATATTCATCAGTAGAAAAACTGAGAAAATAAAAGACAAATGTACATCAATAGAACAATTATTAAATTATGTTACATCTATTACAAGAAATATTAGGCAATGGTTTAGAAGTATAAAGTAAATTTATATGTACTAATTTGGAAAGATGTCCAAAATTATCGTGAAAAAAGTAAACTGTCGGACAATTTGTATAGTATGATCTCATTTGTATAAAAATAAAATATGTTTTGAAGACATTTTTCTAGAATGATATTCACCAAACTGCTAACAGTTGTTATCCCTAGGGAGGGTTGTGGAATGAGGTGGGGTTCAGGGAACGGGGGTCTTTCACTTTTTAGTCTACTTATTCCTAGACTGTTTGAATTGTTTCTAGAATATATTCATATATTTTTGAAACAAAAACCACAAAAGAGTCAACTACTATCTTTTAAAAGAGCAGTGATAAAAATAACTTTCTGATTGCCTTGGCTCATGGATTCAAGAGGATGAAGTACGAGCTTACCTTGGACTGAAATATTTACCTAAAAATAGACTCGGCTTCCATCTGTAATCTAACAAGCATTCGCGGAGCACTGCCCGTTGGCTTGCAGCGCAGAGAACTGAGTCATTGCCGCTGCTGGGCCACTAACCAGTTTTGTTATGTTATTGTGTTACAAACGTTTGACTGTGGACGTTTTGGAAACAGGGATCCGTGTCTTTGCCCCATCTCTGTAGTAGCCCGACACAGGGCCTGATTCAGAGTTGGCGGGCAACTGAAATAAAGACCAAGTCCTCGTGACAATGTCGGAATTAAAGGTGGCCGCTAGGACAGGGCGATCCGCGCCGCGCTGAACTGACACGTGCTCGCCATCTAGTGGCCATAGGGATTTCCGCGAAAGCAGGAGATCAGGAGAAACCACACTATGTGTTCTGGGATGCCTTCCCCCTCCCCCAAAGATAGATAGATAGATAGATAGATAGATAGATAGATAGATAGATAGATAGATTTATTTATTTATTTATTTGAGAGAGAGACCGTGAGAGAGAGCATGAGAGGCGGGAAGGTCAGAGGGAGAAGCAGACTCCCCAAGGAGCTGGGAGCCCGATGCGGGACTCGATCCCGGAAGTTCAGGATCATGACCTGAGCCGAAGGCAGTCGTCCAACCAACTGAACTACCCAGGCGCCCTCTGGGATGACTTTTAACACAACAGCATTGCAGAGCCAAAGAGCCCTCAGAAAAAGTTGACCAGCATCAAGTAAAAGGTCTTGGTTTATGTGTTGGGACTGCTGGTAAGAGGACCTCTAGGTACTCCTGTTTTAAGTCTCCTCCATCAGCATCCTACCATCAGATGCCTCCCTCATCTATAAGCTGTGGGCAAAGTTCACCTTGCCATATCTCCACCTCCACCGAAAGGAATGAAATGCATATGGTATTAGGTATGTACATGCACGCTTTCCCAAAACTGATGAAATACTAATCATCTTTCCTGAGACAGTCTACTTGGGACAAGATAGAAAACAAGACCAGAAAAAGAAAATCTTCCATAAACGTTACCCTCCAGGTGCACAATCTTTTTCTGAATCATCAGAAATCATCGTGAGAGTGAGCGGCACTGTAAAAATAGGTAGTGAACCTGGAAGAAGCCTCACATGTCAAAGGACCACAAGGAAAGCCATTATGAGTTGGCTTTATAAACAGTCTTTGTGCCTGTCCCCTGCCCTTGCAGAGCTCAGGGAGCAGGTTTACTTGTCCTGCAAGTATCTTCATCGTTAAGGGAGCAACTGTGTAGTAACAGTCTGAAAAGTACCAGACCTTGTGTTTATGGAGTATGGGACTCAGAGAGAATAATGAAAGGACAGACATCTGCCTGGCAAGTTGAACAATATTCCTCTAAAATGTTGCTCAGCAGTGAGGTGCCTGGCTGGCCCTGCCAGTACCGCGTGCAACTCTTGATATTGGGGTTGGGAGTTCCAGCCCCACGTTGGGTGTACAGATGACTTTACAAAAAATCTTTTAAAAATTAAAAATCAATAAAATAAATAAATCTTTAAAAAATATATTGTTAAAATGTTGCTCCGCAGACTGAACAACAGAGACTTCTCAACAACTCCTGAGACACACTGTGTAGTTTAGGGTCAATGGGGAAAGTGGCCGAGTCATGTCCAAAAATGGGTCCTGTCATTAGAATTCCACCTCCTCCCGGTTCACACGGTAGGTGCCTCGTAAACGTGAGAAGAAAAACGGAGGTGCAACTCGGCGGCCCCGGGGATCCCGGGATGGCAGCGCGGTCTACACAGGAACGGCGCCTCCCGAGCAGGCGTGTTTGTCCCGAGCACCGAGCTCTGCAGCTGCAGAGAAGGTACGAATCCTGAACAACATGGATCCAACCACCTACTCCTAAACGTGGCAAGCAGCGCCAGCATCTATTTCCATGCGGTCCCCGAGGACTCGAGCGCGTCTTGCTCTCAGGAACAATCAGGTACTCCGGGGTGGCCCGTTTTCTAGCGTCGCGCCCGGCCCGGCGGCGCCACACGGAACCTGGCACTGCCGCGCGCAGGAGGATGCGCTCTCCCCAGCGCCCCGTCTCTCCCCCGGCACGAGTCCTCGGCTCCGGCCGGTGCTCGGAAAGCGCGGTGTCAGCAGAAAGAGCCGAGAAGCGACGACGAGAGAAACCATGAGTGTCCCCGGGAAAGGTTCCCGAAGACGCGAGTCCGCCGACAGCCCCACGAGAGAGCGCCGCAGACGGCGCCGGGGGAGCCCCGAGCCCCGCCGCCCC
Organism: Mustela nigripes; assembly: GCF_022355385.1. Lineage (NCBI taxonomy): Eukaryota > Metazoa > Chordata > Mammalia > Carnivora > Mustelidae > Mustela > Mustela nigripes. The sequence continues at coordinate 875,896 of NC_081575.1, read as the reverse complement.
TCTCCGCCCCGCGCCGGCCTCCACGCGCCGCGTAGCCCGCGGGCTCTGCCCCGGGGCCGCTTCCCGCCCCCCCCCCCCCCCCGCCCGCTTGAGCTCGGCGGCGCGGCGGAGCCTCCCGGTCCGACCCCGCGGCCGCCGGTACTCGACGTGCGTGTGCGTCCGCGCGGCCCGAGGACGCCCCCACTCACGTAGCGCTGCAGCTTCCTCTCGGGGGGCGACGTGACGAGCCAGCCCGTGCACACGGCGTCGCCCGCACTCATCGTGGCCGCCGCCGCCGCCGCTTCCTCCAGCTGGGTCGCCGGGGCAGGAGGAGGAAGTCGGGCCGGGGATGCCGGCGGGGCGGGCCCAGCTCCGCCCGCCCGGCACCGCCCCGAGCCCCCGCCGCGACCCCCGCCCCCCCCCCCCCCGGCCGCTGCGCTCCCCGGGGACGGAGGCGAGGCGAGGCGGGGAGGAACGGCGCCACCGCCGCGACCCAGACGGCGCGGGGAGCGGGGCGGCGGGGCGGCCGGGGGCTAGTGGAGGCGGGCGAGCCCCCTCGTGCGGAACTCCGGGCCCGGGGATCCCGGCGGCGAGCCGAAGCCGGGGACCCGCACCTGCGAGCGCCAGGACCAGGGAGGCGCGAAAGCGAAGCTCCCGTCCGACGTCCCCGTCCCCCACCAGTCCCGCTGTGAGCGGCTGCGGAGGGGCTCTCGCACGCCCCTCCCCCGGAATCACCGTCCCGCGGCGCCGAGCTCGGCGGCCGAGGAACTCAAACGTCCTCCGGGACCCTGAGCTTTATAAACTTTATGCCCCGGAGGTGCCATCCGCGGCCTCGCGGCCCCCGGGGCTTTCAGGGCTGAGTCTCTGAACGGCCGGGCTGCCGTGTGCGCCGAGCACTTTCCACGACACCGAGAACCACAACCAGCTGCCGCCACGCGCGCTCGCGGCCCTGAGCTAACGTTGGGAGAGACAGGCCGGCCGGGGCCAACGTACTGTGTGTACAGACAAGCACTGACGATCACCCTGAAACCAGCACCCCCCCCCCCCCCCCCCCCCCCCGTCCATGCGCAGCATCTCCCTGAGGTTTGTTATCACCTGCACGGCACCCAGACCCATACTGCTTTCCCCGTGCTGTCGTGCCTGTCCCGAGAAACTCACACTTGCAAGACGAATAAATAAACGCCATATCATTTCTGCGACTTACAAAGAGACTTCTCGGCTCTGAGGTCCCACCCCCCATGCACTATTATTACCTTCTCACACGTGGACTCCGGGTACCGCCAGCGCTCACGCCTCTCCGAACCCACGGCCCCCAGACCACCACCGCAGTCCGCGACTTCCCTCCTGCTTTCCAAACCTCACAGACCTGTAGCTCGCTGGCCAAACCTAATTCGCATCTAGAAACCTCGAGTCAAGGGAGAACGGTAAATATCTTTTAAAATTTTTTTTAGCTCTCCTACCTTTTCAAACAGGAGACCCGCATATGCACCACAGCCCACCCCCTAACTACTCAGTATCTATGCACACCCTGTGCGCAAAATAAACTCACTGAAGGAACAACCGCTGCTCCCACCAAAACAACGCGCTGTCCCTCCTCCCAACTGAGAAGCTCTCCTTGAAACAGGAAACCAAAAGTGCCCTTGGTCAGTGCAGCCATCTCTGGGAAACAGTCATTGCTCTTCTAGTTCCGACATCACCCCACCTCAATATCCTGCAGCCTAAAGGAAAACACTAGAAAGCTAACCTCTGCCACCATTTATTTGATATGCATAAAATATAAACAGAAAATTGAAAAACTTTGTATGTGACACACAGTGACTACAATCCTTAGTTCTGTGACTGCTTTACGATCTTCTTCCTTCTACTGCCCGCCCTGTACTCCCTTTGTTCTCCAGCCAAGAGCTCAGGTGCTCCGAATTCGTTATTGCATGAGTACACGAACCTCTGTCCCCACCTGGTCTGAATCCTCAGTGGCCCTGCCTAGCATGGCTGCGAGGGGACGGGCCCCAGAGGACTGTAGCTGTGCAAATTGCTCGCTCACCAGTTCAAGGTACTTCCCTGATCCTCTAAGACAGTTCCTCCACCTTTCAGCACATTTTCCCCCAACCCGTGCAATAATACAGTCGTCAACACGCCAACCCTCCCAGCAGGCCAGGTGCTGCAGGGCAATGAGATCCGAGTAGGACTAGTGCAGTCCCTCAGCACAAGCACACTGGTGTGTGTCTTTTGTGTTTTACGATTTTTCCCTCCCCCATCCCTCCCTCCCTTCCTTCCTTCCTTCCTGAAAATTCTATGCCCGGGACACCTGGGTGGCTCAGTCAGTTAAGCATCTACCTTCACCTCAGATCAGCATCTCCAGGTCCTGGGATCAAGCCCCAAGTCCCTGCTCAGAGGGGAGTCTGTTTCTCCCTCGACCTCTGCCCCTCCCCCCACTCCTGTGCTCAAGCACTCTCTCAAATAAATTTTTATAAAGTAAACTCTACCCCCAACAGGGGACTCAAATTCACGACCTCAAGATCAAGAGTCAAATGCTCAACTGACTGAGCCAGCCAGGTACTTCTGTCTTTGACTGATTTTCTTAGGTGAGATCCTACAAAAGTGGGTCAAGTGCAGTAAGTCTGTGGGCAGAAGCAAACGCTGGCGAAGTGTGGCTTACAGTAAGTGCCTGTGCAAGTGGGGCAAATTGCTGCACGTTCGAGATGGATGTAATATCTCATCCTGCCACCACAAAGCTGGCTGGTCGCCCCAGCAGTGCTGCCTGATCGGAGGCTGTCACTCCTGTGGGCAAGTTGAGTCCATAGCAGTGGCAGTGACCACACCAGCTGATGCCAGTCCCTGGGAGCCTCACGACTTGTGGCAGATTCCCTTAACCTTTTGCCATTCGCTTCCCTCTGAGACTTTGACCCACATACCTAGTCACAAAGAACTCCCTCTGAGGTTACAGGGGCAAGTCAAGGGAAAGGAGACGGTGCAGCAGAGACGGGAGCCGCTCACTCAGGCAACTTTCTTGTTTCTCCTATGAGGACCGGCCAGAGGCTCCGTGTCGCCTGCCGGTGTGTCAGGCTCTGCTCATCTTGGATCTACACGATTGTAAAGGTCAGGAACTACTGTTCCTGGAACCGCCACGGAACCTCTCCTGACCCTCGGTACTGCTGAAAACACGCAGCCTCACAGATGACTTGTTGAATGCGTGGGTGTGCAGCAATTGTGCACTTTTTGTGTTTTTTAAGCAAACACTACCCCCAACCTGAGGCCCCAATCACGCCCCTGAGATCGAGTCGCGCTCTGCTGGAGCCAGCCAGTGCCCCAGGTGTGCAATAATTAGATGCGGTACACACTGCCAACAGAATCCAAGGACCTGCACCTGCCATGGCATCCCTTTCTGAGCGGGAGGCGGCATGAGGGGCAGCGACCCATTGAATACCCAACGTGGTCCCACCCGTCTCAAGATGTTTCTTGAGGGTCAGGCTTTTGAGTGTCCCCGGGCTTTATCTCCTGTCCTCTGGCATACATGTTTATTAATAAAATAACTACCTCTTGATCACCAGGTCCAGTAAGCATAAGGTCTTCAGTATAATGGACCAGCATGATATTCCCCATAACCGTGGCAAAAATCAAGTTCCATTCACCCCAGATTATGACACGGAGCCAGAGAGACATAGCCTGCAGCCAGACACTAAAGCTGTACTTCTGGTCCAGCCAGACAAAGGCGAGCTGCTTCCGATAGAGAAGAGAGCCTTTGTCAGGCAAATAGCCACTTGCCAGGTACCAGGGGCTGCGTTAATTTACTCCAGAAAAGCAACAGCATCTGGAACAGCAACTTCAATTCAAGTCACAACCTGATGAATTTTGCAGTTACCCACTGTTTGTCTCCAGGCTAACCGTGTCAGTTACATAAGGATGTGATATGGACAGTCATTCTGGCAGCTTCCAGGGGGCACCGCTCTCTCTTCCAGACGAATCCAAATTGCTTCTGCAGGGTTACTCCTCCTAAATTTCTAGGGAGAGATGACCTGTTTGTACTGCAACTTTTAATTCCCTTTCAGCAAGCCCCTTCCTAGCTTCTCTGCCTTCCAGCCCAGAAGAGGAGATCCATTTGAATAACAAGTGGTTTTCAGCACCTGAATTCCCTAGACCACGGCTTCCCCGCTTATTATTATTTTAAAATAGGTTTGGCTTGGCCTTTCATTGAGTCCCATAAACCTTAGGACTAGAAGGATTTGCAAACATAAATATCTACTATTAAGAGTTTTATTTTAGGGGCGCCTGGGTGGCTCAGTTGGTGAAGCATCTGCCTTTGGCTCAGGTCATGATCCCAGGGTCCTGGGATGGAAACCCCCCCCCCCCACCCCGCATCCGGCTCTGGCTCCCTGCTCATCAGGGAGCCTGCTTCTCCCTCTGTCTCTGATCCTCCTCCCCCTGCCTGTGCTCCCTCTCTCCCTGTCAAATAAATAAATAAATGAGATCTTTAAAAATAAAATAAGGGGCACCTGGGTGACTCAATGGGTTAAGCCTCTGTCTTCAGCTCCCGTCATGATCTCAGGGTCCTGGAATATAGGCCCACATCTGGCTCTTTGCTCAGCAGGGAACCTGCTTCCCCCCCAACCCCCACCTGCTTGGGCTCTCTCTTTCTCTGTCAAATAAATAAATAAAATCTTTTTAAAAATTAAATAAATAAAATAGTATGAAATTATCATCACAAGTCCAAATCAAACATATGGGAACTCATTCTATGAGGACAGTATTACTCTGATACCAAAACCAGAAAAAGGCAGTAAAACAAAAAAAGAAAAAAAAAAAAACTACTGACCATTATGCCTCATGAATCTAGATGTACAAACCCTCAGCAAAATACTGGCAAGTAGAATTCACTTTTTTACGTAAAAAGATTATACACCATGACTAGGTGGGGTTTACTCCAGAGACACAAGGCTCCTTCGATACATGAAAGTCGATCAGGGGCACCTGGTTGGCTCCCATGGTGGAATGTGTAAATCTTGACCTCGGGGTATTGAGTTCAAGCCCCGTGCTGGGGAGCAGCAGTTACTTATACGAACAGAAAAGAAATCAATGCAATCCACCATGTTAACAATCTAAAGAAAAGTCATACACTTGTATTGATTGATGCAGAACAAGCATTTGACAAAACCCAGCACCAAGCCATGACAGACACCCTCAAAAAGCTAGGAATGGTAGGGGAGCTTCTGCAACTTGTTGAAGAACGTGCACAGAAGATGTACTGGTTAAAAACCAGGTGCTTTTCAAAAACAAACAAACAAACAAAAAACAAACAAAACAAAACCAGACACTTTTCTCTTAAGATTGGAAACAAGGCAAGAATATCTGCTCTCCCACGCTCCTGGATTGGAAGAACAAATACTGTGAAAATGTCTATGTTGCCTAAAGCAATCTACACGTTTAATGCAATCCCTATCAAAGTACCATCAATTTTTCTCAAAGAAGTGGAATAAATAATCCTAAAACTTATATGGAACCAGAAAAACCTCAAATAGCCAGAGGAGGGGTGCCTGGGTGGCTCAGTGGGTTAAAGCCTCGGCCTTCAGCTCAGGTCATGATCCCAGGGTCCTGGGATTGAGCCCCATGTTGGGCTCTCTGCTCAGTGGGGAGCCTGCCTCCCCCCTCTCTCTGCCTGCCTTTCTGTCTACTTGTGATCTCTGTCTGTCAAATAAATAAATAAAATCTTTTAAAAAATAGCCAGAGGAATGTTGAAAAGGAAAGCCAAAGTTGGTGGCATCACATTTCCAGACTTCAAGCTCTATTACAAAGCTGTCATCATCAAGACAACATGGCATTGGCACAAAAACAGACTCAGAGATCAATGGAACAGAATAGAGAGCCCAGAAATAGACCCTCAACTCTATGGTCAACTAATCTTCGACAAAGCAGGAAAGAATGCCCAATGGAAAAAAGACAGCCTCTTCAACAAAGGGTGTTGGGAAAATTGGACCGCCACATGCAGAGAAATGAAACTGGACCATTTCCTTACACCACACACAAAAATAGACTCCAAATGGATGAATGACCTCAATGTGAGACAGGAATCCATCAAAATCCTTGAGGCGAACACAGGCAGCAACCTCTTCGACCTCAGCCGCAGCAGCTTCTTCCTAGAAACATCACCGAAGGCAAGGGAAGCAAGGGCAAAATGAACTGTTGGGACTTCATCAAGATCAAAAGCTTTCGCACAGCAAAGGAAACAGTCAACAAAACCAAAAGACAACTGACAGAATGGGAGAAGATATGTGCAAATGACATATCAGATAAAGGGCTTGTACCCCAAATCTATAAAGAACTTTTCAAACTCAACACCCAAAGAACAAATAATCCAATCAAGAAAGGGGCCGAAGACATGAGCAGACATTTCAGCAAAGAAGTCATCCAGATGGCCAACAGACACATGAAAAAGTGCTCAACATCACTCGGCATCAGGGAAATACAGATCAAAACCACAATGAGATACCATCTCACACCAGTCAGAATGGCTAAAATTAACCAGTCAGGAAATGACAGATGCTGGCGAGGATGCGGAGAAAGGGGAACCCTCCTACACTGTTGGTGGGAATGCAAGCTGGTGCAGAAGAAGAGCATGGAGGTTCCTCAAAAAGTTGATAATAGAACTACCCTACGACCCAGCAATTGTACTATAGATATTTACCCTAAAGATACAAATGCCATGATCCGTAGGGGCACCTGCACCCGAATGTTTATAGCAGCAATGTCCACAATAGCCAAACTATGGGAAGACCCTAGATGTCCATCAACAGATAAAGAAGATGTGGTCTATATACACAGTGGAATACCATGCAGCCATCAAAAGAAATGAAATCTTGCCATTTGCCATGACGTGGATGGAACTAGAGGGTATTATGCTGAGTAAAATAAGTCAGAGAAAGACAATTATCATATGATCTCCCTGACATGAGGAATTTAAGAGGCAAAGTGGGGGGCTTGGGGGATAAGAAAGGAAAAATTGAAACAAGATGGGATTGGGAGGGAGACAAGCCATAAGAGACTCTTAATTTCACAAAACAAACTGAGGGTTGCTGGGGGGATAGGGGTGTGGAGAGGGTGGCTGGGTGATGGACATTGGGTAGGACATGTGCTATGTGAGTGCTGTGAAGTGTGTAAGCCTGACAATTCACAGACCTGTACCCCTGGGGCAAATAATACATTATATGTTGATTTAAAAAAAGAATATCTGCTCTCACTCTTCTTATCCAACATAGTGTTGAAACTTCTAGAAACAAAAGGTACACAGATTGAGAAGGAAGAAATAAAACTGTCTCAATCTGCAGATGATATAATTGTCTTCATGGAAAATCCCAAGATATCTACAGAAAAAACTCCCATAATTAATAAGTGGGTTTTAAGGTTGCAGTGTACAAGATCAACACACAAATCTCTTTACATGAGTTTGAGGTTTATTATATAGTAGCTCTGTAATCAAGACTGTGTGCTCTTGGCAGAGAAAGAGACACACAGATCCACATAAATCTGCTCAACTGGTTTTTGACAAACGTACAAAAGCAATTCAATGGAGGAAGGATAGTCTTTTCAACAAACAGTGCTGGAGAAATTGGACATCCATTGGCAAGTTTAGCCAAAACCTCACACCTTATATAAAAATTAACTCACAATGAATCATGTATTTATACATAAAACATAAAACTATAAAACTTTTAGAAGACAACATAGGAGAAAATATTCTTAGACTCAATCCATGAAAGAAAAAATCGATAAATGAGATTTCATCAAAATCAACACTTTTGTTAAGAGTATAAAAAGACAAGCTAAAGGGGCGCCTGGGTGGCTCAGTCGGTTAAGTGCCTGCCTTCGGCTCAGGTCATGATCCCTGGGGCTGCTGGGCTCCCTACAGTGGGGAGTCTGCTTCAACCTCTTCCTCTGCCTCTCTCTCCTGCTCATGCTTCCTCCCTTTCTCTCTCTCTCTCAATAAATAAAATCTTTAGGGGAAAAAAAAAAGACAAGCTGCAGACTGGAAGAAAATATTTACAAAGCACATATCTGCCAAAGGACTCATACCAAGAATATGTAAAGAACCCTAAAAACTCAATAATAAAAAAACCCCAAACCACTCATAATCCAATCCAAAAATAGGTAAAAGATATGAAGAGACAATTCACTGAGGAGGCTCTCCAGACAGTGGCAAACGAGCCTATGGAAAGATGGTCAACATCATTAGCAGAATTGCCACGTTGGTTCCTGACCCATGGAATGAGGCAGTCACGGCAGAAGGGCCCACGTGGAAACCTCCAGGGCTTTGCCTTTCTACCAAAGTGTAAGTCAAAAGAAATAACAAATAGGGGCGCCTGGGTGGCTCAGTGGGTTAAGCCGCTGCCTTCGGCTCAGGTCATGATCTCAGGGTCCTGGGATCGAGCCCTGTGTCGGGCTCTCTGCTCAGCAGGGAGCCTGCTTCCCTCTCTCTCTCTCTCTCTCTCTCTGCCTGCCTCTCTGCCTACTTGTGATCTCTGTCTGTCAAATAAATAAATAAAATCTTTAAAAAAAAAAAAGAAATAACGAATACTTAGGGGACAATGTCAGATATTAGTTCAAAGACTGGAGAAACACAGGGATGGAAATTCACTGTTTAGCTTTGTGCAGCAGCTAGTTAAGTCTTCGTGAATGTGGCAGGTTTTTTTTTCAAGATTTTATCTATTTATTTGACACAGAGAGAGATCACAAGTAGGCAAAGAGGTAGGCAGGGAGAGAGGGGGAAGCAGGCTCCCTGCCGAGCAGAGAACTCCATGCAGGGCTCAATCCCAGGACCCTGGGATCATGACCTGAGCCGAAAGCAGAGGCTTTAACTCACTGAGCCACCCAGGTGCCCCTATGAATGTGGCAGTTTTAAACTAGGGCTCCAAAATTCTTTGACCCTCCTCTCATTGAGGTGGGGTTGATGCCTTCTCCCCTTGAACTTAGATAAGCTTGTGACTGCTTGAATCATACAACACAGCAGGAATGATTTGACGGGACTCCCAAGACCAAGTTACAAAAGGTTATTCTGACAGTTTTATGCCTTGTCTACTCCAACACCTGCTTTGGGAGACCTGAGCCACTGAGTCCAGAGTCTGACTGCTCTGAGGTTGCCATGCTATAAGGAAGTCCAAGCCACAGGGACAGACTCCTGTTCCAGTCCCAGTTCCACCCGGCCTTCCGGCTGACTTCTCACCATACCCGTACTCTGTCAGCAGAGCAACATGCTTAATGACACGAAGTTTTGGGATGGCTTGCTATTCTGCTGACATATTATGTCTTCTCCCTGCTCCCGAACATCTGGGGCCTCAGCTGAGATGACTTAATGGCTGGGGGTGACCAGATGGCTGGAGGCTATAATCTCCTGGAAACCTCCTCTCTCACATGACTATTACCTGTGTTAGGGTGCCTGTTCTGGCTATTTTGCCCAAGTGGGGTCATATCATACTTGTTTCTCTATGCTTACTTCCTTTAGCATGTTTTCTTCTTTCTTTTTTTTTTAATTTTTATTTATTTATTTGACAGAGAGAGAGAGATCACAAGTAGGCAGAGAGGGAGGGGGGGGGGGGGGGGGGGGGAACAGGCTCCCTCCTGAGCAGAGAGTCCGATGTGGGGCTCGATCCCAGGCCCCTGAGACTGTGACCTGAGCCAAGGGCAGAGGCTTAACCCACTGAGCCACCAGGCGCCCATCTTAAAAAAAAAAAAAAAAAAAGATGTTATTTATTTGAGAGACAAAGAACAAGTAGGACGAGGGGCAGAGGGAGAAGCAGACTCCTCGCCGAGCAGAGAGCCCGATGTGGGGCTTGATCCCAGGACCTTGAGATTATGACCTGAGCCGAAGGTGGAGGCTCAACCCACTGAGCCACCCAGGCTCCCATTCTTTCTTTTCTTTTTTAATATTTCATTTTTAAGTAATCTCTACCCCCAATGTGGTGTTCAAACTCACAACCCTGAGATCAAGAGTCACATGCTCTATTGGCTGAGCCAGCCAAGTGCCCCCTAGGTTCATGCTTTCAAGGTTCATCCATGTTGTAGGACATAAAAGCACTTCACTCCTTTTTTATGACTGAATAATATTCCATCATATGGATAGACCACATTTTGTCTATCCTGTCATCTGTAGATGGACATTTGAGTTTCGTCAACCTTTAGGCTATTGTGAATAATGCTGCTATGAACATACTTGCACAAGCATCTGTTTAAACATCTGTTTCCAAGGCTCTTGGGTATATATACACATGGGAATGGAATTGCTGAGTCACACGGCAACTCTGTGTTCAACCTTTTGAGGAACTGCGGACTGTTCGCCCCAGCGGCTGCTCACGCCCGACTTCATGGCTCGTTTGGTCAAATAACACTCGGTTCACAACGTGCAGCTCAGGTCTAAGATCACACAGTCATTCGCTTTCAACCAAGGACTAAAGAAAGTTGCTGCCTTCGCCTCCCGACAGATTGGTGCATGTGTAGGTCCTAGCTTTATTTTCTTTTTCAGTTTTAGTCTTTATTAAACATGAAAACTAATGCCTTTCTTGGCCTGTTTGGGGATCAAACCCACAATATTGGTGTTGTCAGGTCGCATGCTACCCAACTAAGCTAACCAGCCACGTGGCCAGTCCTAGCTTTACTTTTATCCCAAATTCTAGAGGCCTGAACTGTGATTCTCTTACCAAGGCTTGGAAAAGGCTGTGTAACATCCTCGTGGGGGCTGCCACCTCCAGAAAGCGGCCCACCAAGCACAGTGCTTCTTTCTCAGTGGCAGTGGGCTTGAGGTCGGGCAATTTGGTTTGCACTTTGGGGAACCATCTCGATATGCCTAATGGAATTGGCAGGCCCCTAAATTTTCCAAGGCCTTATCTCTCACCCTGTGATGAACTATTTTTTCAGGCCCAGTCGGCAGGATGCCATTCATGTAATGGACCAGCAAGATGTCTTGGTGGACAGCCACATGATCGAGTTGGTCCCTGGGGACTTAATTACAATGATACACCAGAGAATTGAAGGGACAGTTCCAGGGGCTTCCTTTTGAGTTTTCTTTCCATAACTGTCCTCAGCCCTTGAGTCAAAAAAATTCCCCTGTGGGAATTGTTTCAGCTGCGGATTGTTCCAATTATGCAGTGAGAGGGCACCCAGACTAAGTCTTCATTTTGGACCAGTGGACTACAGTGGCATTCTCTGTCCCCAGGGAGGGAAGGATGAAGGTTTGAAGCACACGCTAGTGTTATGTGTACCATGCCTTGTCTTCACTTGGTGGCTCTGAGCCTGTGGGCAGCTAGGTCCGGGGATTAGGTGAGGGGCCACATTTTCCACTGCGGCAATACAAGGCCGACTACCATTCACCGGACCTAGAGTTTCTCTTGGTGGGGTGTATAGATCATGGCCTACTATAGGTGGGTGACTCAGTGGGTTAAGCCGCTGCCTTCAGTTCAGGTCATGATCTCAGGGTCCTGGGATCGAGTCCCGCACTGGGCTCTCTGCTCAGCGGGGAGCCTGCTTCCTCCTCTCTCTCTCTGCCTGCCTCTCTGCCTACTTGTGATCTCTCTCTGTCAAATAAATAAAATCTTTAAAAAAATATTTTATTTATTTATTTGACAGAGAGAGAGAAAAAGAGAGAGCATAAGCAGAGGGTGCAGCAGAGGTAGAGGGAGAAGCAGACTCCCCGCTGAGCAGGAAGATGATGTGGGGGTCAATCCCAGGACCCTGGGATCATGACCTGAGCTGAGGGCAGACACTCAACCGACTGAGCCACCCAGGCACCCTGGGTGGCTTATTATTAATAGGACATCATGACAAATTAGCCACCACCAAAGATCCTTGGGGATAAACAATTCTGGTTCCAGCTGCCAGTCCTGTTGCCTGTCATGATACCCACCCTGTTCTATGTGATGTAGTGCCACTACTTGGCCTCTGCGGCTCCCGGATCCCTGTTTTCATGGCAACACCTCTCACCTCCTTTCCTAGATTAGTTTCCCAGAACCTTCACCAAAGTATTTCTCAATGTTTTGGTGAAAGGAGTGTCCTTTGAGCTCTCTCGGGGGATGCAGTTAAGGGTTAGCCAGTAGGTTGCACATGACAACTTCATTCCAACATCTCCATGTACCCAAGTCTTAGGATTGGAGACAATGAGGGATGTGAGGAGCTGGGGCACAAGGAGTACTGGCATTGTCTTGCTCAGGAACTAACAAGGTGATTTCATCACAAGATCTCCAAGAAAGCCAGGATCAGCCTCACCAGACAGGGCGGGAGGAACTGCTTCTACTGGTAAGAGAAGCTCCATGGGGTTTCTGGGCTCAAGACAGACACAGTAAGCAAAAATACTTACTGAGCATCTTCTAGGAACTGAATATATAGCAGTGAACAACACAGACAAACTCCTGGTTCTGTAAGGTTCTCCTGGTTCTGTAAGGCCAACATTCTAGTGAAGAGAGACATGAAACTAGATTCATTTCAGGCAGCGGGGAGAGCAGGTGCAAAAGACGCTGGAAGGGGGAGTGAGCCCGGAGTGAGCCTGGAGTAGTCCTGCGTAGTCAAGAGGCCGTGTGCCAGGAGTGGGGTGAGTGAGGGTGGAAGGAATGGTCTCAGAAACAGAATGGGAAGCAGCCATCACAGACACTTTGGCTTTTTTTAAAATAAGATTTTATTTATTTATCTGAGAAAGAGAGGGAGACAGAACAAGCAGGGGGAGTGGCAGAGGGAGAGGGAGGAACAGGTTCTCCTATGAGAAAGGAGCCTGATGTGGAGCTTGATTCCAGGATCCTGGGATCACGACCTGAGCTGAAGCCAGAAGCCTCACGGACTGAGCCCCCCAGTGTGCCCTCCCTTCTCTTCTAAGGTACTTGTCATTGGATTTGGGGTCCACCTGAGTAATGCAGCATGATCTTATCTTGAGATTCTTAACTTAGTTCTATCTACAAAGACCCTTTTTCCAAATAAGGTGACATTTAGGGGGGGGGGTCTTCATCCCACTACAGATGGGAAGTCACTGGGCTTTGAGCAGAGGAGGGACATGGACTGATTACAGTTTAAAGACACTTGCCAGCTGCTATGTTAAAAGAGTATAATTGGAAAATGTCAAAGCAGGGGGACCATAGGAGCCCATTGGAAAGATAGAGGAGATGATGGCAAAGCGCTGAGAGGTTTCCTAGCAGACTGGACGCAGAGTTTTGGAGAAAGATACAGCCCACAGCAGTATCATCAATGAATACCTTAAAAAGTTATTTAGTGAAATATTTACCAACGAAGCATTATAAAATAAGGGAGGAAGTAGTGAACTACTCATGGATTGGCTGATTATAGGGACTTTGGATATCTATTAAAAAGTCAATTTACATTGTTATTATTATTACCTTGGCATACACCTACGTAAATTCTCGAAGGAATAAAAAGTGCGGAAAAACCAATCATCAGCTGTTTTTTAAGCCACAGCGAAATAAAATCTTCATATGGCAGAGGAGAAATGGAAGAAAAGTAGCAACTCATTAGAAAAGGTAATCGGAAAAGATTTCATTTACAACCGCAATAAGGAATTAAATAAAGAGTTCGGCCAAATCCCCAGACGTTACATTAAAAATCCCCACTTGAGAGACCGAAGAGTGAGACGAACGCCAGGGATGGAAGGGATTTGAATCAGGATTTGCTACTTCCTGCTGTCAGATAATGCAGCCATTAGGCGACCTGTGACTGTAGAGCACTTAACATGGAGCACCCCCCCATGGAATTCAAATCGAGGTGCGGTGTAATTGTATAAGACACACTGGAAATTCTCCCTGTAATTATTTTTTATACTACCCCTCCCCACACACAAACACAAATGTGGAATATTCCATTCATAAAGTGTATCGCTTATATGTTGAAATGATATTTTGGATTAATGGGTTAAACAAAATTCGTTATTAAAATCAATTTCACCTTTTTTTTTTTTTTTTGCCATGTGGCTGCTGGGAAATTTGAAAGTGCACAAGTGGCTCACACTATATTCCTATTGGCTCTAGCTAGATGGGAATTGCAAGCAGCAAAGGGTTTTCAACCTTTCTGTGCCTCAACGTCTTCATTTTCCAATCAGGACTGAACCGATACCAACCTTAAAGGCTCGGCGAGAGGAAGCAGAGTGCTGCTGTTAACAGAGTGCTCGCGGAATAACCGGGTATCCAAGCCCCCATCAAACCCGGCGAAGGTCAGAAAACCACGGTCCGGGTTACGCCCACAGGCTACGAGCCGCTGGGGCGGGCTGCGCATGCGTTTCCAACGCAGCCTAGGGCTGGGCGAGTTCCAAAGCGCACGCGCAGACGCGGAACCGCGGGGAGGGGTGGGGTGGGCGAGCCAGCCAATGGAATTGCGCAGGCGGCCCGCGCGCGCCTGGGGCTCTGCTCCCGGAGCCTGGCCCCGGCCCCCACCCCCGCGGCGCAGCACGCACCGGGCGTCGCGCAGGTGGGCGGGTTTTAGTGGCGCGGCCCGAGGCCGGCGGGAGTCTGCGCTCGCTCCCTCGGTGGTGGCCCACGCGGCTCGCACGCTGTACGGGGCAACATGGCGGACGCGGCAGGTAAGGACGTGGTTGGCCGGGCTAAGTACTAGCTCCACCGCCTCGGAGAGCTGAGGGTGGGAGGGTGGCGGTGTCGGGGACAGAGGTGTCCGCTGCTCTGCCGCCAGGCGGGTCCCGAGGCTGTCGGGCCTCCTGCTGGCCTTGCTTGTTGGCCTTGGGTCTACAGTGAGGGCAAAGGATGGAGGGGGTGCTCGCAGTGACGTGGTTCCGCAAGGCCCGGGCCTCCCGCCGAGGCAAAGCCTCCTTAGAGCTGAAAGGCGGCGGTGCCGCCGTGACGGGAGACCTGGCGGTACCTGTACCGCCGCCAGCCTAGACTACGCGGTCAGCACCACACGGAAGGGCGGTGGGAACAGGCGGGGAAGAATAAGGGCCGAGGGGCTCTGACATCCGCGTGGTTCCAAGTCAAGGGAAAGTTCTGTGGGCCACAGACCAGGTAGGGGGCAGTTCAGTGATCAGTTAGGGAACTTTGTGTCTCGTGGGCAGAACAGTTCTGCGACAGCTTTGAGCCTGGCCGTGGCCACGTGGTGGACCCGAATGGAAGCCGACATGTGCGACTGCTTGTGGTCGGTTACCGAGCCGCGCAGCAACCTATGCGTTTGGTCTTACATACTTTGTTTTCCCCATTAATTCTAGACAAAACGTCCATTCTCTGCTTGCTCTGATTTCATTCTCTATTTTAAGCTTTGTTACCCTTGTTTTTGGGAAAAACTCCCAAATCTCTTATCTTTTTGTTTTAGTATTTATTTTGCCAAAGAAACATAAGAAGAAAAAGGAGCGGAAGTCATTACCAGAAGAAGATGTAGCAGTGAGTAGGAATATGTTATACTTTGCTTTAACTAAAGGGAAAGATTACTTAGATAATACATGACATGCAAGAAATGTTTTTAAAAGTTTCTAAGGAATGGGTTGGAGTTGGTAGTGGTTGTGTTGTAAACCTCACAAACCCAGCCACCTAAATATCTCCTGTCAAATAATAGTTGGCCAAGTAGTGTTGACCACACAAGCGGCTCTCCCTGAAATTCTTCTTTCTGCCACCCACAAACCCACTGTCCCTCTTTAAGTAGCTGTCCCTGTTTCTTTTTACTTCTTTCTTGAGAGTGTGTGTGCACACGGGAAGAACTCAGAGGACAAGGGGGAGAGAGCATCTCAAGGAAACTCCATACCCATGATAACAGCCGGGACGCAGGTCTCCATCTCAGGACTATGAGATCGTAACCTAAGTGGAAATCAAGACACTTAACTGATAGAGCCACCCAGGTGCTACTAGCTGTCCCCATCTTGGTGGCAGTTCATTGTCCTTCTGAGATCCTGGTTCATTTCTTTTTCACTTGGAAGTCCCAGTGAAGAGGCATAAAGACTACCTTCTTTTCTATTTAAGAGGCTTTGACTTAACGTGGTAGTAATGGAATGGTTCAGAATCAGATGGGATGTCTAACAGTGCGTTTCTGTCCTGTGTAAGGAAATACAGCATGCTGAAGAATTTCTTATCAAACCTGAGTCCAAGGTGGCTCAGTTGGACACATCTCAGTGGCCCCTGTTGCTGAAGGTATGTGGTTAGGATTATGTATCAGATCAAGACCTAGTTTTTACATTATTTAAGTGTTAAGCACTTCATTAAGAGTGATTAGCACTACCATCTTTGACTGGGAAATGCCAGATGTTACACTCTAAAGCTGTTTCCTTCCAGGTGTCTGACAAGAAAGACCGAGTTTTGTTTCATTTTTCATTTCCAGTGCACCCGGTGCTATAGTAAAAAAGTTAAAATGTCAGAACAGTGTCATAAAAGTGTATAAAAGTGTATAAAATATAAGTGCCATAAAAGTGTATAAATAATTAGTTCTTGCTTTCTGTATTTAACTCCCACCATACAGACTTGAACCAGTCTGTGGGCCACACTTCCAGTAGGACTGCTTTAGTGCTCAAGGACATGGGCTTTGGAGCCACACCAATTTCATTCAGGGAGTGTGTGAATTTGGGCCAGTTATTTAACCTCTGAAGCTATTTGCTTATTGTGTCTTCTCTTAGGCTGAGGGTTGTAGGAGGTAATCCATGAAATGTGTTTAGCCAAAGTGCCTAGCATGCAACAAGTCCTCTAGAAATTGCTGACTGTTGTGTTGGGTTTTAGAGTGGCCCAGTAATGAGTTGAATTACAAGCTTCACGAGGAACTTAGTGGGCACCGGCTATGAGGAGAGGCTAGGGCACAAAAAGTTACTGAGACACATCTTGACCAAGTGTTAATAATAAACCAGTATATATGAAGTAAATGAATGAGATTTGCTTATATAATTCAACAGAGTTGAGTTTCTGCTTGGTCAGATAGGTCTGCCGATTACAGCTGCTTTTCTGTTGTAGGCTCTGGGGAGATGCTTGTGAACTGGGTAGGCCAAGGTCCCTACTGTCTTGGAATTTAAAATCTAGGGGTGGGAGATAGGTTTTAAAAATCGCTATTTATGTCAAGTACTGTACTGAAGCTGAACGAGGCAACTGTCCCGTCTGCGGTCCGTCGGGCCTGAGAGGAGAAAGCGAAGAGGAGCAGACCTGGGGGAGCAGGACCAGGATGGTTGCATTTGCGAAATGTTGCCAGTCTTAATACCCCAAGAAATCTTTCTAGAGGAGTGATCGAATTTGTTTTAATTCTACTCACGTGGGTAATTTTTCCAGTATGTAAAGAGGCTTAACAGTCTGTCACACTAGAGAATGAAAACGTAGCAGAATCCAGGTTCGTAAACTTGCAAGTTAACCATAACATGGCTGATATTGGTGCTGACTCTCATATATGTTAATGGTTTATGGAGTTTATTTTGTGTTGTATCATTGCTTTCCAGAACTTTGATAAGCTAAATGTAAGGACAGCACACTATACACCTCTTCCCTGTGGTTCAAATCCTCTCAAGAGGGAGATTGGAGACTATATCAGGTAAGTGTGTTGGGAGCATGTACTGCTCAGACTTCTTTTCTTTTCAAAATGACCTTTTCAGGGGCACCTGGCTGGCTCAGTTGGTAGAACATGGGACTTGATCTTGGCGTCATGAATTTGAATCCACATTGGTCATAGAGTTTGCTTGAAAAAGTGACTTTTCACATCAGTTGTTCAAGGTGGTAGTGGCATTTTAGAATGGCCTAGAATTGGTGTAAATACATAACCTATACCTGTGGCGAACTTGTACTCTGCAGATGCAGTTTTTATCAGAGGGCCGGAGATGATGGCACAGTGATGTCTTTTCCATTTTAGGACAGGTTTCATTAATCTTGACAAGCCTTCCAACCCCTCTTCCCATGAGGTGGTAGCCTGGATTCGACGGATACTTCGGGTGGAGAAGACGGGACACAGTGGTACTCTGGACCCCAAGGTGACTGGCTGTTTAATCGTGTGCATAGAACGAGCCACTCGCTTGGTGAAGTCGCAACAGAGTGCAGGTATGTGGAAGAGGGTAAAAAGAGGTAGGTCCTTTACTGTTGGAAGGCTTTCTAGGTTTCCTTTCCTTCTACTTTTTGGCCCTTGGTAATGGTTTCTCCACTAGTTTAAAAACAAATTCTAGGGGCGCCTGGATGTCTCGGTGGGTTAAGCCGCTGCCTTCGGCTCGGGTTGTGATCTCAGGGTCCTGGGATTGAGTCCCGCATCGGGCTCTCTGCTCAGCAGAGAGCCTGCTTCCCTCTCTCTCTCTCTCTCTGCCTGCCTCTCCATCTACTTGTGATCTCTCTCTGTCAAATAAATAAATAAAATCTTAAAAAAAAAAATTCTAAGCAGAGATGCTCTGGTTGTATACCTTCTGTCCCTTGCGAGATCCTAGTCCATCTGCCTTTCTTGGAGTTCCATATACTGGCCATGTGCACATCAGGTTGACGGAGTCTGTCCCTGGGACTGAGACGGGGCTGTGTCTGAGTCCGGCTCTAGGGTTGTCGCTCGAGGCTCCTCAGACTCTTCACTGCTGCTTCTGCCGAAAGTGCCCTTCCTTCATTTTCATCAGGGGGAACTCCTACATGACCTTGCAAGGCTTTGTTCTCAGCTGGCTCTGTGCTGCACATTGCAGCTGTCCCTGTCAGCACACTGGAAGCCGAAACTCCCAACGAGAAGAAGCATCTTCATTCCTTTCCCATGTCCAAACCATGAAATCTGTCTTGGTGGAAATTTGACAGAAAGAGGTCATCAAACTGCATGCTTTTTTTTTTCTGCACAAGGTGGGACTGTGACCATTTAGAAATACAGAAAACTCAGTGGCCACACCTGACTACTCTTTTGTCATTTTTTAGGCAAAGAGTATGTGGGAATTGTCCGGCTACACAGTGCTATTGAAGGGGGGACTCAACTTTCTAGGGTAAGTTTGCCTGATTACGGGCAGCCTGTGTATCTGAGCCCGTGGACACCTGTGGCAGGTGGCTTTCCTGGCTGTCCTGTCTTGTGCCCTTTTCAGTGGGCTGCTCAGGCCAGCCTGGACGGGTACTATGCATTGACAGGGGCACTTCTGGACGTGTCCCTTCTGAGAAGAGGGCTCCGATAAGCATGGAGTCATCCCTGTGTCGTTGAATAAAGAAGCAAAAAGGGAAAGGACATTTGAGGTCTTAAATGATTGAAAAGAACTTTCTCATTGGTGTCCTCAAACTGCCACAGTAGACTGTTTGCTCCTATGTAAGAGTCTATGCAGTGAGTCTTTGTTTTGGTTTGTGCTTATTCTCAGGCCCTAGAAACTCTGACAGGTGCCTTATTCCAGCGACCCCCACTGATTGCTGCAGTGAAGAGGCAGCTCCGAGTGCGGACCATATATGAGAGCAAGATGATTGAGTATGACCCCGAAAGAAGATTAGGTAGGTAATGGGCCTGTGGGGAACTGAGTTGACATTGACCACGTGTGGACAGGACTGCATTCTTGGGAATGACATTTTCTGGTTAGGAGTAGATGCCCTTAGTATATGGTGTGGTCAGAGCCTGTTTTCTATGGCGTGTAGTCTCGCTGGCTCGGAGAGTAGCTCTGTGCCTGTTAGCCAGTGATGTACTCACGTCTGTGTGTATGTGTGTGTGTGTCGTAGGTATCTTTTGGGTGAGTTGTGAAGCCGGCACCTATATTCGGACGCTGTGTGTGCACCTTGGCTTGTTACTGGGAGTTGGCGGTCAGATGCAGGAACTTCGGAGGGTTCGCTCTGGAGTCATGAGTGAAAAGGTACACCGTTACGGGGCTAGAAGTTTTAGAGCTTGTACTTAACACCTTCCGCCTTTGCTGCAATCCCGCCTGCCTCACAGCCTGGAAGAGGCAGTTTCCAAAGTGTTGAGTTCAGCTCAGGGCAGCTTCCCTGTTCTGTTAATTAAACTTTGGAACATTGAAACCTGGGCTGTGGGAGATGATTGGATAGAGAACATTGCTCTGTTCATTTGCTGCCTCTCAGCCTACAGAAGTGCCTGCTTAGATCTCAGTAAAGCGGTAGTTGCAGAAGTGTAGAAGAGAGTGAAGACCAGTGAGTTTGGACTAAATTCATTCAGGGTTTGGAAGTTTGGGCACGGTCGTGCTATTACAGGGACAGTGACACTGAATAGTTTTCATACATGGCTGCTTTTCAGGACCACATGGTGACGATGCATGATGTGCTTGATGCCCAGTGGCTGTACGACAACCACAAGGATGACAGTTACCTGCGGCGAGTTGTTTACCCTTTGGAAAAGCTGTTGACTTCTCATAAAAGGCTGGTTATGAAAGACAGTGCAGTAAGTTCTGGGTTACAGGTTCACGTTTGCACAAAATGTGACTCCACAAGGATGAGATGTCGTCTGTTCTGAAATCCACATTCTGTGTAAGGAGGTGTGACATGACGGGAACTTAACTGTTTTCCATTGGGCTTATTTTTTATTTATTTATTTATTTTATTATTTTTTTTAGTTTTGTAAGTTGAGCTCTGGATTCTTTGTTAATAAGCATTTATAATTGTATTTTACTAAATCAAAGCCACATACACTAAATTAGAGTGGGAAATTGAATGCTGGACATAATTCCATATCAAAATAAGGCAGATTGTTTAAACATTTACTTTGAATTTTTCCAAAGTAAACTATCAGTGGTACATCAAATTTGCCTTCCTGTAACCTGCTAGTTCTATGTGTGCCTAAGAAACCTTGATATATTTTTAAGTTGCTGCCAGAAAAGAATTTTTTAATTGGGATTGAAAGTTAAGATGAGCATTTCAGAGATATTATAAGCTATGTCCTTAGGAATTTCAGTAAAGCTTTTTTCCCTTTAAATCTTAGTTTGTGGCTATAAAACCTAAACATCACTGAACTTAGCAAGCTTTTTTTTTTTTTCTTAGCACATTTACTAAATAACGTTGAAAGTAGTTCTTTTTAAGATTTTAAGTAATTTCTATACCCAGCATGGGGCTCAAACTCACAGCTCTGAAATCAAGAGTTGCACGTTCCACCGAGTAAGCCAGCCAGGTGCCCCACAAGTAGTTTCTTAACAATGTAATTATATCAGGGACAAAGGATAGTTGAGTTGAAAGCGTTTGATGCATTTTTTTGTACGTCTTGCTTTGTAATAGAAAAAAATTTACGGAGGTATAGTAAACTATGCCATTGTGATAGTGAAAAAAATCTAATCACGTGAAACACGATATAAATGTGATAGAGCCTCCTTATGCTGGGGTCAGACTGGTACCCTCTGGGTGAATTCAGGGGAGACGTGAAATATGGTCAGGAAAAGAGATCCAGGTAAGTGAAGACCAGATGGCACAAGCCATTGAACTCAGGGAGAGGCGGCCTGAACTTGCATGTGATTGGTTCAGCAGGCCTCAGTGATCTTGCTTGTTGATTATTTTGTAGGCCTTTTAGAGGCCAGATCTCCCCAAAAAGCAAAAAGGTCTCCTGCTTCTGTTAGGGTTTTCCTCTTCAATAATTAAAAAAGAGAGAAGAGTAAATAAGGAAAATCAAGGCTGGGTTTTTTTTTTTTAAAGATTTTATTTACTAATTTGACAGAGAGCTCACAAGGAGGCAGAGAGGCAGGCAGAGAGAGGGGGAAGCAGGCTCCCCGCTGAGCAGAGAGCCCGATGCGGGGCTCGATCCCAGGACCCTGGGATCATGACCTGAGCCGAAGGCAGAGGCTTTAACCCACTGAGCCACCCAGGCGCCCCTGGGTTTTGGTTTAAGATGAAAATATTTTTAAGTGAAGTGGAGAAGTGAGGAAGAGGTATTTATTTTTTTATAAATATTACTTATTCATTTATTTAAGAAATGGTTTGAGGGAGAGCATGAGGTGGGGGGAGAAGGGGAAGCATGCTCTCTGCTGAGGAGGGGGCGCAGCATGGGGCTCGATCCCAGAACCTCGGGATCATGACCTGAGCCAAAGACAGATGCTCAACCGACTGAGCCACCCAGGTGCCCCGAGGAGTAGGTATTTAAATTCCTCTTTAACATTTCTGTGTCCGTGTGTTTTGAGGCACCTCACCCGTGGCGGGCGGCTCCTGTGCATGCCAGATTGCGACCATGGCCGTCAGTGCCATTCGCTCCATTTTGCAGCCCCACCCGGAGGTGTTCTCTGTGTTGGTGAGGGCTGGGGTGGTGGGCAGGGGCTCGTGCTGCAGCTGGGGCTCTTACGTGCGGTGCCGTCTCTGCAGGTGAATGCCATCTGCTATGGGGCAAAAATCATGCTTCCAGGTGTTCTCCGATACGAGGATGGCATCGAAGTCAATCAGGAGATTGTGGTCATCACCACCAAAGGGGAGGCGATCTGCATGGGTAAGAGAAGTTGCCCTGGTTCTTTCTGTACCATCATAGCCAGGCTTACTAAGCAGGACCCAAAGTCCTGACTCCTTGGGTTCATCTAACCCTTGTGTTGTCTGGGACGTGGAGTGGGAGTCGAAGCACAGCACTGTGTTAGATGGGCAAAGAGATGAGTTTAGTGGGGCTTCCCTTGTCCCAGCTGGCTGCTGGAGGCCATGTGGCAGCAGCCTGGCTCCAGTGGGGAGAGGGAAAACCGTTAATGAAAGGAACAAGTGTCTGTGGTAATTGAGATGAAAAGTTCAGTCCATTCCATGTCTGCTGGTAGCAGTTAACTTGTGAGCTTTGAACTGCTTTTGGAGTGTCCTTTACAACTTCAAATGTTCCATTGCCCTGAAGGGGCTCTGCAGGCTGTTCCCTATGTGTGGCCTGAGCCCCAAGCTTGGTGAGTGTATCTTTAGGGTGTCTTACTAGAGGTATCCCCTCCTCTGGCTGCTTGCCACTGAGAAGGGACTTTCATGGTGTGCTTTCTTTCTGGTGCAAATTAGGCACGGTAAATGGATAGCTCTGATTTCCTTATTAAGAGGTTTCCTGAGGATCTAGGAAACGTTGATTTTTATGTGGTTAGTGTAAATATTTTTTTAACTGACAATTTTAATGTGGTTTCAGAGCTTTTTTCCCATAGTGGTGGATTTTCTCCATATGAACATCCTCAGCAAAGGAAACCTCAAGGCAGTCGAGTTTCGAGTTTTAAATGTTTTTTTCTTTGTAAAGATTTTATTTATTTATTTGAAAAAGAGAGAGCACAAGCAGGGTGAGGGGCAGAGGGAGAAGCAGACTCACCGCTGAGCAGGGAGCCCGATGCGGGGCTCGATCCCGGGACTCCAGGATCGTGACCTGAGCCGAAGGCAGACGCTTAACTGATTGAGCCACCCAGGTGCCCCTTAAATGTTTGGGTTTTTTTGGTTTGTTTGTTTTGGTTTTGGGTTTTTTTTTTTTTTGTCTTGTTTTTTAAGATCTTATTTTGAGAGTGATCATGCAAAGACACATACAAGCAGGGAGAGGGGTAGAGGGGGAGAAAATCTTGAGCAGGCTCCACACTGACTGCGGAGCTCGACACAGGGCTCGATCTCATGACCTTGAGATCATGACTTGAGCTGAAATCAGGAGTTGGATACTTAACCGACTAAGCCACCCAGGTGCCCCAAAAATGGGGTTTTAAAATTTATATAAAACAGTGGGATTAGGGCTCAGAGTATAGGAAGTTTCTCCCTTCCGAGTCATTCTTTAATCTCATTCCAAAATCTGTAGCCATTGCACTGATGACCACAGCAGTGATCTCTACCTGTGACCATGGTATTGTAGCCAAGATCAAGAGAGTCATCATGGAGAGAGACACTTACCCTCGGAAGTGGGGTTTAGGTCCAAAGGTAAGTGGGATTGGGTGTGCGCCCTGCTGTGAGTAACTGCAGTTTTGCGTTGTTGAATACTCATGTGGGCAGTCCTGGGCTGTGTCCCTGCCACCACAACTTGCCTTGTACTGGGCTCTGGGGAGTGCTGGTGGGTAGGTGTGAGACCATCTCAGACCTTAGAGGTGTCAGTCTAATGGGGGAAGCAGATGGCTTTCGCTCATACTGCATGACCAAAGCCACACTGCAGGCTGACCAGCACCGGGAGGTGCCTGGCTCCTCGGGAGTGCAGAATGAGGAGCTCGACTTGGTTGGGGGTTCTGGGTAAGGGATCTTTGCCAGCCATGCCAGCCAGCATAAAGGACATCTATTGGTGAAGAAGGGCGGGAGGGTCTGGGCATGTGCTGCAAAGGCCCTGTGGGGGGAGAATGGGCTGGAGGCAGGTGCCACCAAAGGATAAAACTAGGCTTTGTGACTTTCGACAAGTCCCATGCTCACTCCTGTTGGAGAGAGTGAGTTCAGAGTGCTTTGCAGAGAAGTGTGAGGCCCAAGGGAGGGGCGTTCGCCAAGCCGCCATAGTACCTGCTTCATGTGTCCCACCATTCTGACCTTGAAACCCTGGCGGCTCACCAGGCAAGTCAGAAGAAGCTGATGATCAAGCAGGGTCTTCTGGATAAGCACGGCAAGCCCACAGACAGCACGCCTGCCACTTGGATGCAGGAGTATGTGGACTACAGGTGAGGGCAGGGTGCTTGGGAGCCCCGGGCAGGCAGAGACCGTGCACTTGCCCCCTGGATGCGGTAGTGCATCCGCTCCAGGGGAGCCGGGGAGGCCGCAGAGCCCAGAGGGGTGGGTGCAGTACTGCTCGGTGCTTGCCTAGGGGAGCCGGGACAGGAGGTCATGGAGCCCAGGTGTGGGAGCGGGGCACATGTAGTGTCGGAGGAGCGCGGCGACAGCGTGGTGCTGACTAGGCCTCAGGGGCTGGAGGGACTTCCTCTCGAGCGCCTGGGCCAGGTAGGGGCTCGGGCCTGCCCAGCAGACAGTTATCCCTTTCTAGTCTGGCTCATGGGAGTCCGTCTGCAACAGTAAGTGGTGAGTTCTTCCGTCTGTCGTCAGTATTTTGATGGTGGCTTCAGACTTGCCGGATATCACTAGTTGGGGACGCGGCAGGACCTCCCCGGGGGCTACTCAGCACATCTCATTGCTTGGTGCCTGTCTTTCAGTGACTCTGCGAAGAGAGAGGTGGGGACCAAGGGAGTAAAAGACCCACAGGAAGTTGCCGAAGTGGTAAAAGCCCCCAAGGTAGTTGCTGAAGCAGTAAAAACCCCAAAGGTAAGGAACGGGAGAGCGCTCTGGGACATGATCCTGTCGGCATGTCTCAGTGGTTGTGCTCCCGTCACGGGTCGTGGCTCAGTGCGGCAAGGCCGCCCCCGCCACTCTGTGACCTTGGCGTACTCCTCTGGACTGTGTGGGCTCCGGTTCCCGTTCCCTGTTGTGTCTACTGGGGGGATGGGGGGGCTCAGAAATCAGACTGGCCTCGGTTCCCAGCTTGTGGATGTGGCGCCGCCACTGGCTCTTGGTGGAGGAAGCCATTATTCTGGCCCCTCATTGGGGCGGACTCGCCTGAAGCTGACCGCCCTAGATCGCATTAGCACAGCCTTAGAGAAGGTCAAAGGAAGTACATGCTACCACCTCAGCTTCTCAGGGTCCGGGGGGCACCCCTGACATCAGAGTACAGAATGGGTGCGCCGAGGGGTCTGGAACAAGCTGCCTGGGAAGCACTCCCGGCATGCGTGGGGCCTGTCCGCATACCTTCGCAGGCGTGCTGCGGCCCTGGCTTCCTGGTCTCGGGAGGTGAGGCCGTGCTTGAATTCTCTGTGGTTCTCCGGGTTTGTCATTAGAAAGCTTCCTCCTGTAGTCAGGGGCTGTTCTGGTGGTCCCCGCCTTATTGAACGTTTCTCATCCGTTTTTGCCCCAAATCTGACATTTGATCACTTACGTCCACCTTAGCGGAAACGAGAGAGTGAAAGCGAGGAGACCTCCCCACAGCTGGTCAAGAAGGAAAAGAAGAAGAAGAAGGACAAAAAGGCCGCAGCTGCTCTAGAGAGTGCGGGCGGCCCGGGACACGGGGTACGTCCACACCCGGTCAGGACACTCGGGGCGGAAGGGAGCAGCAGCCTCCTGTCGGCGACAGTACCCGTGCCCTTGGTGCCACCATTTTGTAGTAACTGCGCGCGCTTGCGGTGCTGCTGGTGACAAGGGCGAGTGTGTAAGAGCCCGCTGCGGTGTCACTGGGGAGCTCAGGACCTGGTGTTCTGTGCAAAGCTGGTTTTCTCTGGAATGTCCTCCCACATCCTGTGAAGGCTTATTGGGCTTTTGGGATGTCCCTGGTTTGCTTGTTAACAGGTGCTGTGAGGCTTTCTCTTTTTCCCAGGACAGTGACGGTACCAAGAAGAAGAAGAAGAAGAAGAAGATCAAAGCGGAAGCGGTTTCTGAGTAGCGGATGGCAGTGGAGTGCGGGGCCAGCTGGCAGGAGGAATGAAAGCCTTACTGGGAAAACAGACTTCCTTTCGTTCTGGAGGGAATGCGCCACAGGCCCCAGGATGGGTGGAGCGTTCCAGCACATTTTAGCTGCTCCCCGAGAACTCGGGTGACGTCACCTGGTGTGCTTGCCCCATCCTGTCCTGTTTTAAGGACGCAGGTGAAGGAAGCAGCTTTGATGCCACCCCTTTCCCTGCTTGGGAGAGTTGGGGATCGTCTCCTTCAGATCTGGCACAGCCCAGAACTGTCGGCGGCTGCTCTCGATTGTTCTTTGAATGTGATAGTGCTCTCCTGCTTTGCACCATCCCCCAACCCATTTTTTAAAAGTTTCTAAATGTTGCTCAATGAAATGGTGTACAGCACGTAAAGGAATAGACCCGAACCACATTGTTCCCCCATGTCCTGTGAGGACAGCAGTCTGTTCTGGCCACATGCGGGCGATCTCTGGCTTAGTGGTCCTGTGTGTGCTCCTCCGGAGCCTGGGGGTCCGGCTTCACGCACCTGCCCATTGGCCTGCTTGTGTGCGTCGGGAGCGAAAGAACCGTCCTTCTGTCCTCCTCGAACTTTCCGTTACTTTCAAAGGATGCAGTCATTCATTGCTGGGAGAAGGTTGTACTTTTTACTTATTAAAGTTTACTTGTTTTTAAGTGTTTCTGTTGGGTTTTCTTATTGTTGGGGATGTCAAACTAGTAAAACAAAATTATAAACTATTTTGATTAAAAATCTAGGGAAGTTTGTTCTATTTGAAATTTGATGCTTTTCCTTTGGTTACTTTCTCTGGTTCTGTATCTCACAACATTGATCCTGGGGCTTTTTATCTGGCATGGGACCAAATACTCTGGAATCTTCATTAAGGACACTGGCTAGGTAATAGATAAAAAGGGGCATCACCCCCAATCCAGTGATCTCCCCGAACAGTCGTGGGGAGGGCGCTAGGAGTAATGTCAAGGGTCTGGTGGGAGGTGCCAGTGTGTCGGGGGAGGGATTCCGAGCCTAGGCCTGAGGCTGGGTTTCCCTCACCGCAAAGGTCAGGATGAAAGCCAGTGGCAGGTCAAAGCAGGAGGCTGTGTGTGCGCCTGTCTGGGCGCTAGCATCAGGAGGGCGCAGGTTTGTGTGTCGGCGGCCGGCTGCTGGGTGAGTGGTGCAGTGGAGCCATTTCCCCCTGCGTACAGATTAATTTGAGCAGCTGATCATGGGGCTGCTCTGGAAACCATGTCTGGAGAATGAAGAGAAAACTAAGGAATGGCTGCCAGGAAAAGAATGGACTGATCACACCTTTGCGGGCCACCTTGTGTGACAGGTCACATGTCTGCTCTGGTCCACACGCAGCACCACATGGTGCCCTGCCCTGCATGCGCCCTCACAGGAGCTCGGGGTGCCTTGGCCTCTGTGTGCTTGAGGGCGACCTCCGAATCCAGGAGAGGCAACTGGTGGATGCCGTCCTGGGGGGCTCACGGGTGGTGCCCTTTCTCTCTCCAGGGACCCAGAGATTGACAAAGTCTCAGCATTTTAACACAGCAACGTTTTTATTGCTTTGGAGGGTTTCCCTAGAGCAGACATCGTACTGCACAGCCGCTGCAGTTTGGCATGTTAGAAAGTCGAGGTTACAGATGCTGAGACACGGGGAGAGGCCCAGTGATTGCAGGTGGAGGAGCAGAGGCTTTAAGGAATGAGGAGGCCCTTTCCTCTGATTAGCAGTTGCATTTTGATAGTACTATGGGCTTCAGATTCCTGGAAGCCCGGTCAATGGCGCTCCGTCTCTCAGGAAAATCCGAGCCCAGCCAAGAAACTTGAGCAAGACTGACCCCCACCGGCCTAGGTAGAACAACTGCAGAGCGCTGGGAACGGACAAAGCAGGTGTAGAGTCCCTGCTTGCGTGAAAGCAAGGAGAGTGGAGCAGACCTCTAGGGACAGGCACGGAGCAGGTGCCCCTTTCCCGCGAGCTTAGTAAACCCAGGAGACAGGCACCCACTGTGGAGATGTGCACGCCTGGTCAAAGGCTTCTTGCAGTTTCTTGAGGGTCTCGTCAACGCCGTTGTTGACCAGCGAGAGGTCGAAGTAGTGCGCGTACCGGCCGCGGATGGCTTCCGAGTCCTTCTGCAGCTGCTGCAGCGCTTCCGTCTGCAAAGACACGACACGCGGGGCTGGAGTGGGCTCCCGGCATGGCGGCCCCACAGGCTGTGGATGGGCTGTGAGGGATGTCGCTTGTGGGGACCCCTGCCTGGCTCAGAGTCCCAGGCCTCACGACTCCAGCCCCGGAGGCCTCCGCTGAGAGCGGCTACCAGCGGGCCGGAGAGACCAGAACACCGCAGTCCATACGGGCTCTCGAACGAGGCCATACCGGAGCCCAGCAGGGACTCGAACAGCGTCTTGCCATTGCTGCTGCCACTGTGGTGGCCATTCTAGGACAAGGGCAGGGTGACTTATGACCCCAGCCCTCTTTCTAGAACCCTGAACGACTGGCCAGGAAAAGACATAACTCCATAAAAGCATCTACATTGCAAGAAGTGCCCCAAGCTGTGTTGAATGAGGAGCAATGCTTACGCCCGTCACAGAGGGCGATAGCCGAATCCGAGTTCCTGGAAAGTGGTGGGAGAAAGACTAATGAGCCAAGAGCAAAATGAGCTAAGGACAGGACCAGGCAGTTGGCAGGAGAGATACAAATGGCCCTCAGCAGTCGGGAGGACACGCAAGCCCTTAGCGGTGACAGAGGAAAGTAGTGAGGCTCCGTTTCCCCAGACCCGTCAAACCAGTAACCAGTAACACGCTCCCGCACAGGGGAATAAGCGCCCTCCCAGCGAGCTCTCAGTCCCCATCGCAAGCACCTGGCAACCCTGCCACACACACTGGCCACGGCGTACAACAGTATCCAGGACGGCCGGGTGGGACTGGTGACAGCACGGTCCTGCCACGTGTGCACAGGGGATGCCACGCGGCCACGAAGGCTGAAGCGGCTCAACCACACGGATAAGGAGCGCTCCACTGTGTTCAACAACAGTGCGGACAGGAACTCCAAGGCGTGCTGAGCAGGGGCAGCCCTCTCAGTAAATCTCGGGTCTCCTGGCTCTTCCTCTCTCCCCACAGCCACGCTACACCCCTGGCGGTATGGGGGCTTCAGCCATCTCTGTTCTTCCCACTGAAGCCCACGTTGCACCAGCGTCAGCACCTGCCAAAGTGCCCATTTCTGCCCCTGGACCCCCAGCACCTGTGGACCTCGGACTGTTCCTGATTTATTC
>NC_081575.1:844396-846386 GCF_022355385.1 Mustela nigripes | reverse complement strand
TGCATGAGCTGGCACGGATGCTGGCCTACCAAGCAGTTAGGAAGTGTCCTCCAAGTAAAGCAAATGAGCCCCATGCCCTTTGGCTTCTTGGTCTTGCAGGAAGAAGGGCAGCAATAGCCAGGAGGCTCAGGGGAGCTCTGGTCACAGGCTGAGCTCTGGACTCATGTCCCAGTCCTGGTGAACCCAAGGAACCTCCACCCGCCCTGCGGACCCCGGCTTCCCACCTGAGCGCCCTGGTCAGTAGGTGCGATGAACACGATGAATGGTGAGAGTTCCGCCGTGCGGACAATCTTCAGGGTCTAGAAGAAGAGGAAGGGCCGGAGTTAGCCACCCTGATGACTTCCTCCTGTTACATATCTCTGAGCATCACCAAGCCCAGTGCTGTTTCCATCCTTCCCAGTACAACTGTTCTGGGTTTAGAGAATTCCACCAAAACCACGTGCACCAAACCTCATCTGTGCCCGCCTTGCCAGGCCTCCCCACCTGGGGCTCAATGTCAAGGATGGCGATCTTGTCCTGCTCGTGAATCTGGTGCACGGTTTCAAATTTGGTGCCAAACATGTTGCCCTGGTAGCTGCCGAACTCCAGGAACGCACTGGCGGAGATGCTCCTGGCCATCTCTTCGGCAGAGATGAAGTGGTATTCCTTCCCGTCTTCCTCATTCTTCTTGGGCGGCCGTGTCGTGTCTACACAAGAAGCCAAATGCCCGATGAAACTGGGGGTCCTCACCGTCCCCTAGGGCCTTGGCCCATGGCTTCTGTTCATGAATCCCAGCTGCCTTCGGTGCACAGGATCCCGCAGAGCAGGAAACGCCCTGTCTATCTAGAAGGTACTGGACCTTCAAGCGGCAAAGCCCAATGTACAAAATTCCTATCCCTTTTCCTATATGAAGTTACATACCTCTTAAACCACCAACCCCAGGAATATGAGAGCTCAGAACTAGAGAAAGGACAGCTGATTATATATATTTTAAAATATTTTATGTATTTGTTAGAGCGAGAGTGCACAAGGCAGGGGAGCGGCAGGCAGAGAGGGAGGGAGAAGCAGGCTTCCCCCTGAGCAGGGAGCCTGACATGGGACTGGATCCCAGGACCCTGGGATTCTGACCTGAGCTGAAGGCAGGTCCCCAACTGACTGAGCCGCCCAGGTGCCCCTGATTATATATTTAAAGCATATCTATGGGCTATGGTTAGGATTTCTTGAAAGCGTATGTAAAATTTCCTTTTTATAGCGTGGAAAGAAGAGTACTTTGGTTTGGTTTAAACTCATTTTGTTAAATGTCGGAACATTCTTTAGTCATAACATTTACTATTATTCATATAGACTGTCCTCTAAAACGTGCTCCACATATCACGGCTTGCAACCCAACCCCTAGCACCTGTCTCCAGTGGATGCATCCTGTTCGTCTCTCAATCCACAAGTGCTCAGGCCTCTCTCTTCCCATCTCCTAAAACAAAAACTCTTCTTTACTGGCTATTTCTACTTTCAAACTTTCCCACTCATTCCTCAACCTAGGGCCGTCTGCTTTCTGCCTGTGGCATGTTACTTATCCCTAAAGCCAAAATACAGAAGCAAGGAGTAAAAAAATACTAATAGCAGATTCAGAATTTAGTTTTCAGCCTGGATGGCTCAGTGGGTTAACCCTCTGCCTTCGGCTCAGGTCATGATCCCAGGGGCCTGGGTTTGAGCCCCACACTGGGCTCCCTGCTCAGCCGGGAGTCGGCTTCTCTCTCTACCCCTTCCCCCTGTTCGTGATCTCTCTCTCTCTCTCTCTCAAACACTCTCTCTCAAATAAATATATAAAATCTTAAAAACAAACAAACAAACAGAGAATCCCGTTTCCTACTCTGATAAGCACAATCAGACTATGCAGATTCTGGGAATGCAAGGCCTCGGATTCCTAACCCTAACCTCTAACCCTAACCTCTAACCCTAACCTCTAACCCTAACCTCTAACCCTAACCTCTAACCCTAACCTCTAACCCTAACC
>NC_081575.1:841539-844296 GCF_022355385.1 Mustela nigripes | reverse complement strand
CCCTAACCTCTAACCCTAACCTCTAACCCTAACCTCTAACCCTAACCTGACCACTGGCCCGATTGTTCTATTGAGGACGACTGCCCAGACTGTGCCTTTCCTGAGCGCTGCTGTGATTCAGAAGACATTTCTGGAAAATCAGAGGCAGCCTAGATGTCAAGCAGTGGTGTATAGCTATAGCCACTCAGAGGACTAGGATTTAGGCACATGATAAAATGTTGGTAATATAAAGTAACATGAACAAAGTAAGAACTTTTTAAAGATTGTATCTGTAAGGAATGTCTGCACCCAACAAAGGTCTTGAACCTGCAACCCAGAGATCCAGAGCTATACGTGCCATCAACCGAGCCAGCCAGGCAGCACAGCAGTGCTGCTTGCTTGCTTGGAGCTGGACGACAGCATCTTCACCAGCCTCTGCTATGCAGGCGAACAGCACAGAGAACAGCAACACAGCAGTTACGTACACACACTTGCATCCTTCCCAACTGTGCTCTGTTTTTATCATTAATCATGTACGATAAAGTCGCACACAGATAAGGGCACTCGGAGGACCCCAGAGTTACTCACATGGGGCAGGGTACGCGAACTTGTCTGGGTTCTGGCTGAGTAGGGCATTCTTAATGTGGCTGCGGCCAACGCCACTGGCTCCTGTGGACGGAGAAAAGAAAGGCTTGAAGATGGGAACCAGGCTACTGTTGTCATCAAGGCTTCCATTTCTTTCCCCAGAGACAAAGGCAGGGACAGGCTTCAAAAAGGGACGTGGGTGACAGTGCGCTGGTGTGGCTTCCAATTTTAGTATATGTGCTGCCGAAGCGAGCACTGGTGTGGCTTCCAGACTGAGGTCAGGGAGGGGCCAGCATGGTCTGGGGTTCTAAGCCCTTTGTCCCCGTTGGGAGAGGAGGCTCTAAGGGCCGAGGATCAGGACTCAGAACGTAACTGTTGTTTCCAGAGCAGCAGCTAACACACGGGATTTTCTTCTCTTTTATCAAGATACTTGCTTTACTGAACTCTCTGAAATTAGTGGAACTCATTTTTTGGGAAGATTTCATTTATTTGACAGAGAGAGAGAGAAGGCGCAAGCGGGGGGAGCAGCAGGCAGAGAGGGAAGCAGGCTCCCCGCTGAATGGGGAACCCGATGCGGGACTCGATCCCAGGACCCCGGGACCATGACCTGAGCTGAAGGCAGATGCTGCACCGACTGAGCTGCCCAGACATCCCAGTGGAACTGAATTTAAAGGAGCATTTTTCCTGGGAATTTCTCCGGAGCTGTAACGGAGTTCCTCGAAGCAACTAATGTTGCAAGCTGGGGAGGGGGTTAAACCCACCGCAACTACTTAGCTGCCGCACCACTTAGGAGGCTAAACCCTGAGGGCACAGCTGTGAGGACTCGGAGCCCGGGCCTGGAGCCCCTTTCCCTCTTCGCATCCTCCCTGCCTTCCTGGACGAATGGACCGAACCAGCCACGCGACAGCCGGAGAAGTTACCAATCAGCACCAGGGTCTTCCTCTTGAACGCAGGGAGCCGGACAACCTCCTCATAGGAAACAACATCCAGCTGGTCAAAAACTGCGGACAAAGAAGGCCAAGCGATGTGCCCAGGCACAGCCAAGAAGGTCGTGGCAGGGGCACATGGGCCTGGACTCGCGGTGACCTGGCTGTATCTCGGTGTCAGAAGGCAACCTCTGGTAGGCGACAGCTACAAGAGCCTTAAGTGCCCCCCGCTGTCTTCATGTAAGCTGGCCAGGGGATGGAGGGGACAGCTGGGACACTGCCGCATGGCCGCCGTCAGCAGGGACAAGACGGAGGCCGGGCCGGCTGAGCACATGCTTACACGCCGCACACACTCCCCCGGCTCCGGGCCGGGCTCTTCCCACGTCCTGCGGCCGTGTACGACCGTCTGGGGATTCCTCGGATGCTCACCCCTCGAACCCTCTGGAGCCCCCCGCACGTCTGCCCGGCCTGTGTCCCCGACCCGCCCGGCGGACACAGCCACACAAGGAAAGCCGACGGCTAGGGCAGGAGCTGGACGGCGGCCGAGTACTCGACCTGCTGAAGCCATTTACAGTTGCTGTGTATTTCTATTACCTTCCACGGTAGGTAAAAAAACAAAATCACTATTAGTTCTTGGGAAAACACGCCTTTCTCTGGGGCTGCTCAGATCATGAGCTGGTCATGCTGATGGCACGGACACACTGAGAAAGTTCTGGAAGGCTGTGTGGCTGACTACCTGAGGAGTGAGGAGTGCGCGGCTGGGAGCAGACCAGTAGCTTTCCTTCCCGTGTACTGGGAAGACGAATGTTGTCATGAACGGAAAGCAGAGGTCACGGCCTGCTCTCCGCGGCGACGGTCCCCCTCACGCGACACCGTCCCCCGAACCGCCATGCAGAAGAGGGGGTGCCCGGGAAACTTACTTGAGCTGTGCTTGGCCAGATACTTGTCTTTGTACTTCTTCTTCTTCCCGAACGGGCTGCAGCTGGGGGCTTCACTGGGCGCGGACTGAGCCACACTTGCCACCCGCCTGGCAGGACAAGATGACCCAGAACGTCAGGGGAGCCTCAGCGCAAAAGCCCAGGCTGCCCACCTGCGCCCGAACCCTCCAGACCAGGGACGCCCGCGGGGCCAGATGTCAGCTCCAGGAGTTCAAGCCCCAGGTTAGGAGGTGAGATCACTTAATAATAAAATCTTGCAAACTGAATGACCTCCAGACCAATCTGCCAAAACGACTTTGACCCTCCCATCTCTTACAGCCCTCAGCGGG
>NC_081575.1:823705-841439 GCF_022355385.1 Mustela nigripes | reverse complement strand
CTCTCCGCGCCCTCGGCGGGTTGCCTCTCCCCCCCCCCCCCCCCCCCGGGGGGGCCCCCTCCTGGCTCTCAGCCTGGCCCTCCCTCCCCCCTCCCCGCCATCTCTCTGTGTCTGTTTCTCAGCCTCTCCCCAGTCTCTGGGTCTCTCTCATACGCGTCCCCCCAGTCTCCTGCTCTCCGGCCTGCTGGTCCGGCCTCGGCTGCCCTCTCTCCTGCCCCCCTCCCACCCTCACCCCTTCCCTGGGAGTAGAAGGCTCTGGGACTGCAATGAGCATGGTTTAGACCAGTACGGAGGAGCCCAGCTCGAACAGTCGGGCTGCACTGAGAAGGATGTGATGGCGGGAGGGGGGTCACTTCATCCTGGACGCATTTCCAATGCCAAGTGTTTGGATGAACTCTCCAGAAAGGCATGGGAGGCATGTCTGCAGAGCCATTGTGGGAGCTGCAGAGAATGTCTGTGAAAGTGCCTCACGGACCGTCTGGAGCGCGATGAAGCGTGTGCTGCCCACAGACAGGCAGGCCTCAGCAGACCCCAGTTACGATACCGATGGCACACGTCGCTGAGCTACAGCGGCCACTGCCAGGCCCTCCTCAGCCTCTTGCCTGTAGTGTTCTTCACACGTGCTGCCTCTGAAAATGGCCCAGAAGCCACAGCCAACCTATTTGGGTCTGTCACCATGAGCACGCAGGGCTGGCGCTATATTTCATTTTTGCTCTGATTCCAAATTTAAGAGTTTATTTCTAGATCCTCTCCACCCTCAATGTGGGCCTCGAACTCACAACCCCGAGACCAGGAGCCACACGCTCTACCAACTGGGCCAGCCGGATGCCCTTCCTTTGTTGCTCTAATTGGAAGAGTTTACTTCTGTAGGACACTGGCTGTGGTTTGGATGACTTCCACAGGGTCAGCCCCAGAGATGAGGCCAACCACAATTCAGGGTCCTTTACCTGTACCGGCTTGCGAGCCAAGCCCATAGGCTTGCTGCAGCCCCCACAACCGTCATGCCAGGTAAGGCTGGAGGCTGGCTCGGCCAAGAAACAGAGTAGTGCAGCTAGGTGACCACGTGTGGCGAGCCTGGGTCCCCCGCACTGGCCCACTTCACCCTTACAAAAGCGGCTCACCATTCCTGCAGCTCAGGAGAAGGGATCAATCCTGCGGATTCCTTGGAGGAACCTTCCACCCGCCCCTGCCACCAGTTACTGTCATCTTTGTTGATTATCTTGATGATGTCCCCAGTAACAAACTTCAGTCCTGCCTCCTTGCAAGGGATCAGATGGTCCTTTTTGGGGTCATAGTCAAACTGGGCTCTCATGAACATCTGAAAAGTAAGGACAAAGCAGCTACTATAGGAAATGCATGTTTCCTTGGGAAATCTTTTCATGGTATGTTAAATAAACAATTACGAATGTGTCAAAGGTCTTAAAATATGGATACCCTTTGTCTACAAGATGCCCTTCTAAGCACAAGTTGTCAGTTACGATGTATGGAAAAGTATGTTCACTACAGCATTATTTACAAGACTGCAATATGGGAGTCAAGCTAATTTTCCAAGAATAAGGACTTACCTAAGTACAGTTGTCTACTGATATTACCAGGCCAACTATAAAAATCACTGTGTAAAAGATAGGTAGACATCCTAAAGATGTTTAAAAGGTTCCAAGGAGATATTGTGAACAATTTCACATGAATACACTTGACAAATCCTTTACGAAACACAACTTTCCAAAAGCGACACAAGAAACTGAAAATATGAGCCACTCTATCTCCACGAAAAAGCACTGAGAGCCGCTACGGAACCTCCTCTATCCCTCCCCTGCTCCCAAACACACAGGCCCCACTGGCTCTGACGGCAAATGTCTCCAAATGTAACTAAGAACTAAGAAGAATTAAGGCTCGTCTCAGACAGACACAGGGCGAGATTCTTAGCCAGAATACACAGAAAGCACCTACAAATCAGGAAGAAAATGCCTTGAATGGCTACTTCACAAAGGAGGGCATCCAAGTGGAGAAAAACGTAAAACAAGGAGCTGACTGTAATTAGTCACCAGAGAAATGCAGATTAATGCCACAACGGTCAAAGTGAGGAAAAAGTACTGGCGAGGGTCTGAGGCAAATGAACGAAAAGGGGTTGCCTATGCCACAGCACAGACGCACTGCCGAGCGGCCACGGTGAGGACAGATTCCCTTTACATTCATTCCCCAAGGGGTGACAGCTGTCTTCGACGTGCGAAGTCAGGGTACAGGGGGTAGAGTCTCCACGAATTTTGAGTAAGTGCTCTTAAGACTCTTTGCTCTGGCATTATCAGTGCCTGAGCTATTTATTACTGTTTTTTTTTTGTGTGTGTGTGTTTGTTTTTGTTTGTTTGTTTGTTTAAGATTCCATCCATTTACCTGACAGAGACCGAGAGATCACAAGCAGACAGAGGCAGGCAGAGAGAGAGGAGGAAGCAGGCTCCCCACCAAGCAGAGAGCCCGATGGGGGGCTGGATCCCAGGACCCTGAGATCATGACGTGAGCCGAAGGTAGAGGCCTCAACCCACTGAGCCACCCAGGCACCCCTAATTTATTACTGTTTTTAAAAATATTTGCCAGTTTGCAGGGCACATGGGTGGCTCAGTTGGTGAAATGTCTGCCTTCATCCCAGATCATGATCTCAGGGTCCTGGGATTGAGCCCCCCATCATGCTCCCTGTCTAGCGGGGAGTCTGCTTCTCCCTCTGCTCCCTCCCAACTCATGCTCTCTCTAATAAATAAAATCTTAAAAAATATCTGCCAATTTGCTTGGCGTAAAATGATACTGCACACATTTTATGTCTCTCTGCTGACTGGTAAAACTGGCCATTTTTCCATACGTTCAATGTCCATTTGTATTTTTCCTCCTGCGAATTGTCATGTCTCCATTTCCCTCCTTCCTTCCACATCGGTTACTCCTTACAGAGGGAAGGTCTGCCTGTTTGCACCTGCGTTCGGAAAGCCCCAGGCAGCTACACTTATGCTATACTGAGAACTTAAAATGAGAATCATTTCATTTCAGTCAAATCTCAATAAATGGCGTCACCTACCTGCAGTGCTGGAAGACGACTTTGCTGGTTGGGAATTACTTTTAATGAGATCATTCCTTTGGTTTCTTTCTATTGAGAAAGGAGAAATAAAACTATAATGGACATATAATAGATGATCTGGGGTTTCATAAAGTCTTATTTTTGCCCTGAAGATCCCCAAAAAGTGTTTTTTTTTTTTCCAACACCCATCTTTACCATACACCTTGAAACTTTGTAGGACAATTCCTTCTCCAATATCAAAGTCTCATGTGCCCCCATAAGCCAATGGGACAACTTGGAGATGCACAAAGAATAATGAAGAAAAAGCGAATGACTTTGCCTCCTCCCCACACTCAACCCTAAAAGGTTTCCAGACAAACTGAAATGAATCTGGTCCACACATACCCATACTTTTCTCCATGCCAAAGAAAACATTTGCAAATGTTTGTACATAGGTCCATACTCATATGTATTTATTTTTCAAAAATAATTTTTTTAACAAAAAGGGGATTATACTCTGTAGAGCATTCTGTAACACGCTGTCGGTTCAGCTGTACTCCTCGTTACTGGGCATGCTGGTGGTGGCCAGCTTTTTTCACTCTCTGCTGCAAAGGCCATTTTTTTTTTTTTTTTTTAAAGATTTTAATTATTTATTTATTTGAAGCTCTGTCATTAGGCACATGGAGGTTCAGGATTTTTTAAGACTTTATTTATGTGAGAGACAGCAAGATCATACAAGCAGGGGGAGCAGGAGAGGGAGAAGCAGACTCCCTGCTGAGCAGGCAGCTCAAGCCCCTGGGATCATGAACTGAGCCCCCCAGCACCCCAGCAGTGAGCTCCTCATCAGCCCAGGAGGCTGCGGGCACGGGCTTTGATACCGTGTACTTGCATCAGGTTCAAAACGTACCCGGGTGCTTCCTCTGATCAGTGAGGAAGAGATACTGAAACCCTGGACGAAAATAGGGGATTTCTTTTTTTCCTCCCTACGGTTTTTGCCTCAAGTCTTTTGAGGCTCTGTCCTTGGGTACACAATGTATAGGACTTGGGTTGTTTCTAAAGATAAATGTGGCCCGTCACCTCATTTAGTTGTCGTTGTTGTCCATTGTTCTTTTAGGTAGACTGTGCACCTAACGTGGGGCTCAGACTCCATAGCCCGAGATTAATTTACCCGCTCCTCTAATGGAGCCAGCCAGGTACCACATGAGGCCTTTTCATGAGAGCAGATCCCAGCTCTCTGGTTCAACAGCCCTGGTCACTGCTGAGTGCCTGACGGGTGTCTCCTGCGGGCAGTGGCCAACCACACCCGACGGCCCCAGGTGGGGTCTGCTTCGGTTGTCTGAAGTAAGCTCTTGCTCAGCATGGGGCTCGAACTCACAACCCCAAGATCAAGAGTCATGGCTCTTCTGACTGAGCCAGCCAGACACCCCTCACCTTTGCATTTATAATCTCCCGTCTACTCTCCATAACCGATCTGTGCAGAGGGACTTCTACCTGCAGTTTGCAGATGACAGAGAAATGACTTCACCTGTTTGTAAGGCTAGACCCAAGGACGGCCGGGTTTCAGAGCTGCCAATAAAGACCAACGCTTTCTGACACCCAGTCCAGTGTCCTTCCTAGGGAGATACTCTGGGCCATTTGCCTTGTTTTAGAAATGTACTAGATGAAAGTAGAGAACGGCCACTTCCTGCACAGAATAGAGATTAGCGGTGGGAAGAGTCCCCTTGGTGAGGTACAAAGACTTGATGGGAAAACACTGCCCACTGACACCAATGTGTATCCACACCTCACAAACACAAAAGCAGAAAATACCCACCATTGCCTTCTGTAGCTGATCGACTGAGTGGTTAGTCACGTTGGTGCCGTTGATCTCCAGGATCTCATCCCCGACGTGAAGGGAGCCTGCGCGAAATGAAGACTCCGTCGGCAAAGAGCACGACAAGACACCACAGGGAAGTGGGCATGACCCAGAGCACGTTACATGACCGCGGGAGGAGGGGATGGCTCTTCTGAGCCCCTGAGGGATGTGCCAAGGCAAGCACTTGACAAAAGCACTGTGTCCTTGGCAAGTGTCACGTTGCTTTGTCATTTAGCTAAAACCCACAACTGCCACCTAATGGTCACATTAACCAACGGTTAGAGTCTATGTGCGGAGCAGTTACCAGTATCTGCGTCGCCCTGGGTAGAAAACAAAGTCAGGACCGAAGAGGGCAGGGCTCAGAGGCTGGCACAAGTCGGGATGCAAGCAGCGACGACCACGGCCACTGAGACATATCCCCCCCCGCCCCACCACACAGAGATTTTACCAAACGATGCATCGGAAAACCGACGGCCCCTTCATGTGAAGGAGAGACAACCGGTACTTGTAATGCTTTGTTAAATGTGTATCTTCCCTTCAACTGTTAGCGCTGGGAAGTCGAGACGGTCCGGGTCCCAGTCACGCGTCCGGGCTGGCGCAGAGGCTGTACTGTCACCGCTCAGACCTTGGCCACGGACCCCGGCAGGCCTGACCCCCAGCGCACAGAGAGGCCCTGGTCACGAGGGCGACCCTCGCGTCCCGCGCCACTCGACGGGGCCATCGGGGGAGGCACAGCCCCGGAGCCCCGGATACCTTGTCTGTGGATCATGCCACCGTGAAGGATCCGCGCCACCGTGCACGACTGCTTCTCGTTCAGCTTCAGCGTGATGCCCTGTGTGAGGACAAAGCACGGCACACGTTATTTTCGGCTCCTTCTTGGGTTATCTTCAGGACGGCTGAAGGGGCTTCTTCGGAGAAAGACTTTTCATGGGTACTTGGGGTTCGCAATGGGAGGAGGCATGAGAGCTGCCAGGAGGAGCGCGCCGGGGGAGGGCTGGGAGCCTGGGGATGCGGGGACTCGGGCGGGTGAAGAAGCGGGGTGGTAGGGCATGACAAGGGATTACCATGGGCTCTTCCGTGACCTTCTCGAACTGTATGAGTCGCACCTTCCGCACCTCCTGCCCTTTGGCCTGGGTCGGGCTACCTGGGGCAGCGGAGCCATTGGTGTACATGTCCTCGGTCACCGCATTTGCCTGGTGCGCCACAGCCTGGCAGGTCCAAACAACAAAGCAACGGGTAAGGGAGCAGCAGAGGCCTGCCATCAGTCTGCAATCTAGAAGGCTCGGAAAACCAAAGCTTATTTCACAAGTTTGGCATCTAAACCAATGGGAGCTACTTATTAAATGTTATCCAACGTGTCTATCCAGTCCGCTACAAACGGGAAGAGAATTAGGCATGTAGGATCAGCCCCTGGCCCAGGATGATGACAATACCACTGAACCCCGACCCTAGCCCAAGATGACCTCTCCACCAGGACCCTTTTCTCCCAACCTTCCACAGACATGCACAGCCACGTGCCATGTGCACCAAAAGATGTGGACACGGATGTCATCACAGCACTATGCTGTAGAAGAAAATACCACGAAATTTAATAATTGGAACCATTTGAACATAATCTGAAGACACCATGCTCCTTAACCCATAAATGCTTCTGTGTGTTTTCTAAGAACAAAAAGTTTCTCAAAAATGAAAATTTAGCATTTTTTAGAAGATTCTATTTATTTATGACAGAAATAGAGAGAGAGCACAAACAGGCACAGTGGCAGGCTGAGGGAGAGGGAGAAGCAGACTCCCCACCAAGCAGGGAGCTAGATTCAGGACTCTAACCCAGAACCCTGGGATCACAACCTGAGGTGAAGGCAGACGCCCAACCAACTGAGCCACCCAGGTGCCCCCCAAATTTAGCATTGATACAATACTATATCTGGTCCCCAGTTTCTCTACAAATTTTATCAAGTATCCCAATAACATCCTTTGTAGCTATATATATTCTTTCCCAGAGCAGCATCCAGGATCATGCAATGCATTCAGTTTTCACATCTCTTTAGCCTCCCTTAATCTGGAAAATCTCCTCGGCCTTTCTTTTTCATGACCTTGACGTTTTTGTCAAGGTCTACTATTTTGTAGATTCTCAATTTGGGTTTGCCCCATGTTTTGTCATGATTAGGTTGAGGTTGTACATTTTTGGTAGGAAGCCCACAGAAGTGATGTTGTCTCTGTCTCCTTTGCTGGTTCTTCTTGTTTCTAGTCCATTAATGTGGAAGTGGCCCGAGCTTGTGGTAAGAGCTAGCACAGTGGGGAAGGTCAAGTGGAAATCTCTGAATGCCTCCGCCACGCACCCCAGATAAAACAGTAAGTCACAAACAATATGGCCAACCAGAGGAGGCAGAACAGGCCTGAGCTTGGTTTATGGAAGAGCAAGTTCGGTATCTGTGTACAAGCTCAACTAAACTCCAGCCACACCCGGGGTGGGGGCCTCAGAAACAAGGGGGTCACTGCAGCAGGTGGCTGTGGGGCATCCAGACTGCGAAACACTTTTCGGTGACAACAAGGAGCAAACTATTAACAAACACAACAACAGCTTGGGATGGGTCTCGAAGGCACTCTGAGGCGTGAAAAAAGTCAACCTCCAAAGGCTGTGTATTCTCAGACTCACAAAATTATAGAAATGGAGAACTAATTAGTGGTTGCCAAGGACTGGGGATGGTAGGAACGATGGGCCACAGGGCTGTCCAGGGGTGGGACCACAGAGGTCTTTGTGGCGCTGGAGTGTGGCATTTATACACATGTGCCCATGACACAGTGGCACCAAAGCACACTCACACGCTGTACTGGTGTCAAGCGTGCGGCCTGGTACGGTGTGATGGCGTGACGACTGAGGCCCCACAGACGGAACTGAACTTGTCTGCAAAACACACCTGGCGACGCGGCCGAAAGCAGCCATTGTCTGCAGCCCAACTACAGCCCAGATGGCGTGCTGCCAAAGAATGGCTGCCAACAAGACACGCTGGAGAGCTCGGCTTTCAGGAAAGTAAGAGGCCACGACACACAGTGACCAAACAGCACGGCCCACGCTGCCCCAGGACCACGTGGCTGATGCTCTTCAAAGCGAAGCAGCTACGGGGTGTGAGTTTGTACGCTTCCCATGAGTAGACTCAGGAAAGCACAGGAGAGGTAGAGTCCCGCTGCAAGGGAGACCTCCTCTTCTCAAACTGGCCACCTGCGCGCTCTGACCGTCTATCTGCACGTGTTCTGGAAGGAGGACTCCAGGGACACTGACCGTGTGACTGCTGCTCCAAGACGATGGGTGTTAAGTGTCACATTTCTGGCCTCAGAGCAGGAAATCTAACTCGGGACTGTCCTGGGCCCTCACTTACGAATGTCTCACCACCAACAACTGTGGGGCTGAGAAAGCTGCGCGCCCCACCTGGGCCGGAGGCACTGCCGTTGTGGTCGTGTGCGCTAATGCCCGGTACCACCAAGTCGGGCCCTGCGGCTGCTTTCCTCCCCCCACACTGTAATGCTCTGGCAGTAAGCCACTGACAATGATTCGCTCAAGCTTCCAGCCTTGGCGGGACCCTGCAGCATGTGCCCCACAGTGAGAGATTACAAAGTCTCAGTCCACAGAGCACAAAGTGACCCTTGGAAGGGGAAGAAGCCTATGCGATAGTGAACTTGGAACAGGCAGATAATGGCCACACTCACCCCATGTTCCTCTTACTCAGCTGTATTGCAAAGACTGTTTTTACCACGTCAGCCTTTAAAGTAAGGACTCAGCAAAGCTCACCAGAGGCAGAATACATTCCAGTCGCCAAAGTTCAAGAGCTGCTATCCCCGAGGTTTGTCTTTTGAATGTGCTTACCCGTCAAGGTGTTCCCCGTGGTGGCGGAGTCACCGTGACACTCACTTAGCAGCTGCGAACCATGAGTAAGAGAAATGGAAATCTCCAAAGTGCTAACTCAAGAACTAACTGGCCATAGCAAGGCTTCTGAAAGCAAACTTGGCTTTGAGCAGCTCAATCTTACCGAGCCAGTGCGCACTCCCCAGGGTCTGGTGGGCTTCAGGGAAGTGTCCCCGTATGGCTCCTCAATCTCATGGGGCAAATGCCTTTAACGCGCCCCCTGTATCTCCTCATGATAGATGACTGTGGGATCAAGGTTACACATATGTGTACTGACCCTTGACGTCTGTGTGCACACACACACACACACACACACACACACACACACACATACACACACACACACAGCCAAGGTGATTCCCTGCTCCAGTCTGTGGGTCTATGACCACATGAAGTGCCGGAGTCTTCACATAGTGACGTCCTGTAGTTTCCCCTTCCGCAGCTCATTACTGTAAGGGGAAGTCATTAATTCCTTCTTTCATTCATGCAACATAAATGATAAATTGAAAGATAGTGTCCATCAAGTTTAAGGTAATCTTAGATCGTAAGTGCTCAAAGGACATGGAACATGGTTTTCAGCTTTCCTCAGAACTAGCAAATGGAGCTCCACAAAGGATTTCTGACTGGTGAGGACGGCGGTGCCTGCAGGGGAACAAAGAGGAGAGGTGGGCAGAAGGGCAGACAGGAGTTGCGACACAGAGCCAAGTTTTGCCTCAGGACCTTGCATTCCAAGCTTCTTGCTACGCAGCCGGCCACAATGAGCTTAGGAGAAAGGGGAAGGCGCTTGCCTTCTGCTGGGGACTCTAAACTTGTCCATCTTTGGGCTGACCGCATACCAGGCATCTGTCCTGGTCCCTGATCTGCCCTAACTTGTCTGTTTGCACAGCTGGCGATGCATTCCACTTGGGGAGATATACACCGGATTGTTCATCCCGTCCAGTTTGTCCCCTTGAGCTGGAACCCAAGTCCTGCACAGGCACCTAGGGCAGGAGCTACTGTGAGTCACGGCCGCCATCGCTACCAGCGCCACGTGACTGACCCAGTAATAAAGGCGGACGTCCTACAGTTCGCTTCAAACTTGAAAATCGCTTCCTCTCCGGGGCTGGGCCCGGAGGTCCCCGAGCCCTGGTGGAGGCAGGGGGGCTCTGGTCGAAGGGGAGACAGTGGGGAGGAAACACGCAGCTCGCTCCAAGAGCCCCTTCTGAGGAAACATCTGCGCCGGGGCTCCCAGGGCAGAGGCCGCGGCTCACAGGAAGCCGGATTTAGAAGGACACGAAAAACATATGGGGGGGGGGTTGGGGTGGGGGGGGGGGGGGGGAATAAAGCCCGGATTCAGAGCTGGCGACAGCCCGCGTAGGCGGGAACAAACATTTGCTCGACCTGCCGGGGACTCGCCGCCGCCGCCAACAAGGGCAGCGCCCGCGTTGGATTCTGGATAGAACCGCGGAAAACCGAGGGAAAACAGAAAGGAACACGCGAGCGCCTCCACAGCAGATGGCAAGAGCCGGGGCAGAGCCGGGGACAGCAGTTTCGGGCCAGAATGACCTTACAATTGAACGTCAACTGGACGCACTGTTTCTCAGGCACTACATCCGCGGCCAACACACGCCCAAGGTCAAGTCTCTGCAGACCCCCTTCCAACGCGTTATCTACCCAGTGTTCAGAGGCAAAGGCTCCTTCTCCTGCAGGGAAGGTGACTTTGAGCAAAAACCTACGTATGTATGCAGGTACACGTATTGCTTCTATGGGAAGGAAAAGGGAAAAGGAAAAAATCAAACAAGACAATTCTGGTTCCCTAATTCAAAGGTTTTCTTCCCATTTCCCACGC
The DNA here is from genome assembly GCF_022355385.1 of Mustela nigripes. Classification (NCBI taxonomy): domain Eukaryota; kingdom Metazoa; phylum Chordata; class Mammalia; order Carnivora; family Mustelidae; genus Mustela; species Mustela nigripes. Next base: position 830,815 of record NC_081575.1, on the reverse strand, counting down.
TCAGGGCCCCTCTCCGCAGACTCACTCTTGCCTTCCTACGCCTCCATTTTGAGGAACACTGAAAGGTTTGAGTAATTCCCTGCTTACGGGTGAAATCTCTGCACCAAAGAAATGTCAAGCCCGGGGAACATTTGACGGTGTCTCAAAACATGTTTTGACTGTCACAACTGGGGAGGAGTATGTGACTTTCCACCACGAAGAATGATCACACCCAGAGGCCCACAGTCCACGAGAACCTCCACGGCTTCACACATGCAGCTGGGCGGGCCTGGAACGCCAAACCCCAACGACGCCCGACAGTCCGCCAGACACCGGGTCCACAGGCCAAATGCTCGCTACGCCTGCGCCTGCGCCTGCGCACAGTGGGCCGGCAGTGAGCCTGCGCCTGCGCACAGTGGGCCGGCAGTGAGCCTGCGCACGACAGTCCACCGCCCACGTGGCGGGACACGGAAAACTGCCCAAGCACCGACAGCTGGCTGCGAGCTGACGCTTACCTACGGCCTGGCTGTTTTTATTATGTCCTTTCCCAACGTGGGACAGGCCCAAGGAAATGTTGAGACATTCTCAATGCACTACTGCATAGGAAAGTGCTGTTTTGAGCAGGATGTAGGAGGACTTCCACAACCTAAATGTATTGGCAAAGAATAAGGCCAGAGATGGCTTCTGAGTTTCTCAAATAAAAGAAATATACTTAAATATGGGAGATGGGCTGGCTATACTTCCTATCTGCTGCAAAACTATTTTAAAAGGATTTTATTTATTTCAGAGACACAGTGAGAGACAGTACAAAGCAGACTCACTGCTGGACTAGGATCACAACCTGAGCCCAAGGCAGGTACTCAACTACCCTTACAGACTGAAGCACCCAGACGACCCCATACATTTTCAATATTAAATGTAAACTATAGTCAGAAATGAAACTTTCGGGGACACCTGCGTTATTCAGTTGGTGAAGCATCTGCCTTCAACTCAGATCATGATCCCAAAGTCCTGGGATAGAGGCCTGCTTCACACTCCCTGCTCCACGAGGATCCTGCTTTTAACCCTACTGTTACCTCTTCTTGTACTCTCTCTCTCTCCCCCCAGTAAATACATAAATAAATAAAATCTTTTTTAAAAAAGTGAAACCGATATGTTTATAAAAAATAAAAAATTATATTAAAAAAAAAGTGAAACTGGGTTGTGACTCTTTAGAACTTTCACAAAAAGCATTCCCCTTAAATGAAGTCTTCAGCTTCATCATTTTCCATCACAGGTTTTCTGGGACAGCAAAATGTGCTGATGCTCTGGGACAGGCAGCTGTTAGCGAGATCTTGAATGTACCAGGGAAGTCCAAGTGTTGGACAAGCATTATCTCCCGTCACCATACGCACAACTCTCCAAGGAGGTACATCTGACAGAGAAGAGAAATCTTGGGCACAAAGAGCCCAGAAGCTTGTCTGATACACAGCGAGAGGCAGAGCCCATGGTGGCAGCAAAGATAAAGAGTCTGAGAGGGAAGGTGAACCTCAAGAAATCAATGGAGACTCTCCCTCCAACGTCCGCACTGTGGCCGATCTAGATGCTACTCTGCTGAAGGATTTAGCACACTTTCTTTCATCTTCTTCAGATCCTTACAAACACCAAACTGGCCAGCCAGCAGCCCATGCTCAATAACTGAGGAGGAACTCAACAGTGCCACCAACCCACAGATGCTAAGGGTGTGCACCACGACAGAACCTTCAAGGGCCGGGCCTCTCTTCCACAGGGCAGGCAGTCTCTCAAGCCCGTCCCTAACAGCAGGCCAGTTTATACAAGGTCTGGTCATTTAGCTGTATGTGGGGTTCTGGCTGTGCTGAGTGGAGGGGGCCTGATAGAAAAGACTGCATACAGTTGGAGTCCATTTATAAGGCAGTCCGAGAAAGACCAAATGCTCATGTCAAAATTCAGCTTGTTGCCAGGGTGATTTCCAAGTTTCTGGGGGTGGGGTCATGACTATAAGGGACCACCAGGGAACTTTCTGAAAGGTGAAAATGTTTTCTTTCATGACTTGGGTAATGGTTACATGACTGTATGCATATGCGAAGTCTTACTGAACAGACTGCATAAATTTATGAATTACATGTATGTTAATCACACCTCAGTAAAGCTGCCAGAAGTCAATTTCATAAAGAGATTTTATTAAAAAGTTAAGGCTCAGCCAAGTGAACTGATTATAGAGAATGCCTCTGAGGAGCCAGGTGCTTTTAGATCCTGATTTGCTCCCAGTGCACACTTCATTGCGGACCTTCTAGTTCTGTCTGTGTTCCCCACCTGCTCATGCCGGCAGTCAGTCAAGCCTAGAATCCCGCCATCATGGCTGGAAAGCACACGCAGGTGTGAACAGCACGCCGACGCCTATCACCTGTTTCCTTGAGCTACTGGCCCAGTCTATCGTTCTCCTGTTTGCTTTACCTGTGGGTCTACAGTGTCCTCATCTGTGCAAGTGGAAGCTTACGCTAAATCTCTAATGTCCACCTCTTCAGTCATTTATTGATTCACAGACATTTCTGAGGACTTATTTATTAGACATTTAAAATAAAAACAGTGAGCAGAAATAGCTGTGTCCTGAACCATCCTGCAGTCTAGGAAGGAGACTCAGTCTGACTTCTGGGCCTTGGTCCCTGTGGACAGTGCAGCTGATGCTTGGCTCTCGCTCTCTGTGTCTCTCTTTCTGTCTGTGGACATTTACTCATAGTGCCTGACCACCAGCCCATGATGAAGGCCAGGCTACGCGGAGGGGCTGCTGGGCCTATATTCTGGGTTAGGAGTCACCCAGGGAGGGTGTTGATGATGCACGCCTGTCTACGAGACAACCTTATTTTGAGGGGTGAAATCCACACTCAGAACTGCGAGAGACAATTGCAAAAACGGTCAACATCCTCTCCGGGCATCCTGGGTATTGGAGGTTAACAGCTGTCTACCACCCATTCCAGGAATCACCTCTGGAATCTGGGGAGTGCCTGTCCACCGGACAATACACAGAGGCAGCACAAGGGGCCTTCCTGAAATGCAGAGGGACGCTGAGTGAGCGCTTTGGAGGCCGACCTGGATTTTAACGGCCCTTTCTGTCGACCCCGACACCGCCAGCGACAACAAGCAGGCAGTTTCCTCTTGTGGGATCTGTTCCTAAAAGTCTTTCTCTGACCCTGACTTCCGTCCACGAAGAAGTTTTCCTTGACCTTAAGCAGCACTCTGCACAGGCCGCAGCCTCTCCTAACTTCTACGTCCATGGGGCTCTTGGGGAAAACGACCCCCAGCACTTGCGGCCGTCCACGTCGACCCCGGCAGCCGCCTCGGCCTCTCCTCCGAGGACGCCCCCCCCCCCCCCCCCCCCACCCCGGGGCCCGGGCCAGGGAGTCCCGCAGGTGCCGCGGCGGGCGGCGCGGCCTGCAGCCCTGTCCCGGCCCCTCACCCCGCGCCCGGGGAACCGCGGAGCCCTCTCACCTCGGGCCGGCCGCGCTTCTGCAGCAAGTGCTCCAGGTAGAGGTCGGAGAGCGCCGTGCGCATGCTGCCCCCGCCCTCGCCCTCGCTCGCCTTGAGCGTCATCCGGCCGGAGGCTGAACGCGGGGCCGCCGAGCCGCGAGCAGTGCGGAGCCGGGAGTGCGAGAACCCAGGCCTGCGGGGCGGCGGAGGCGGCGGAGGCGGCGCGCGGGGCGGGGCGGAGGCGGAGCACCGTCCTCGCCCCGCCCCTCTGCCCCGCCCCTCGCCCCGCCCTGACCCTGAGGCTGACCCAGAAGGGTTCAGGGGTGTAGAGAAAAGCGCGCTTGCACCGCGGCGGGTTCCCCAGCTCGGCCCATGCTCGCGGCCTACTGCGCGGGGCAGCAGTAAGATGTCTCTTCGACCGCAGGCTTTACCCAGAAATCTCTGCGGGCCCCGAAGGTTGCGAAAATGCCTTTAAGGCTCTTTGGACTGCAGGTACCCTGTGATTTACGTTGCTGTCAGCGAGTCAGTGATGAAAGGCCTGATTGCTCCCAACGGCAAGCTCTTTCTCCTTGTCTCCGGCCACATCTCCTACTGCTAATGCCACAAAAATTTTGAGGGAACAGGGGAAGCCAAGGGAACCTACATTCCTTAGCATCCTAAAGCCTTGGTGGTGGTAGAGCAGGAGTCCTGTTGAGGGAAGGGTTAGGGTTAGGGTGAGGGTTAGTTGGTTTCAGAACAAAACAAACTCTTCCTGCGCTTACAGGGCTGCAGCTGTCCCCACGCACACATCTGAAGAAAACCTGGCCTCCTCTACCGCGAGCTAGGAACCTCACAGTGTTATCAGCACTTTGTTCCTCCACATACAATCTTTGGACCTTCCAGCAACTCATAGCCAAAAGGAAAAAGTCCGAGGGCAAGAGTTAGAGCCGCATCGCCCTGTTTTCTCCGAGAGGAGGCTGAGATCCCATGATTGATGGCGCCCTCCCCCACGATGAGCCCAAAGGCACGGTAGAAAGTTGAGAGAGACAGAGACACAGCAGAAAAGGAAAGAAGCAACCCCGGCACAGGGACGCGTTAAGTGAGCAGTAGAACAGAGTACAGAACACGGAAGCACACCGTACAGGTGCAGAACTGCTACGTGATACAGCCAGGAGGGTAGGTGACTCTACAAAGACTTTCATTAAGTGAAGCTGGAAAATGCTTGCTTATTTTGAAAGACATAAAATACGAAACCTTTCCCTGCCATATGCAAAAAAAACAAAAAAACAAAAAACAAACCCCATCTATTCCAGATGGATTAAGAACTTAAATGTCAAAAATACACTTAAATGTCAAAAAGCTCTTGAAAGAAAACACCAGCAAACAACTTTTTTTTTCAGTGTTCCAAAAGTCATTGTTTATGCACCACTTTTACTTTGGAGGATAGAAAAAGATTCCTTGGGGCACCTGGGTGGCTCAGTCCTTAAGCCTGTGCCTTCTGCTCAGGTCATGATCCCAGGGTCCTGGGATCGAGCCCCACATGGGGCTCCTTGCTGAGCAGGGAGCTTGCTTCTCCCTCTTCCACTCCCCCTGCTTCTGTTCCCTCTCTAGGTGTCTCTCTGTCAAATAAATAAAATCTTTTTTAAAAAAAGAAAAAGTTTTCTTTACAAAACAATGCAGGAAAACCACCGAGTATATGGAATATTGATAAAGTTGGCTTTGTTAACATTAGGAAATCTTACTTACCAAAAGACAAAGTCAAAAGCAAAAAAAAAAAAAAAAAACCACACATGCGTTGGGAGAAAATATTCTTAACATACACAAATGACAAAGGATTCCTGTTATAAATATACAAAGGATTATAAATTACTAAATTTTAAAAGTCCAGTAGAGAAATGGGTAAAAAAATGACTAAATATCTCACATATGGAGAAATAAACATAGGAAGAGATGTTCAACTTCATTAGTGACCAGGGAAATGCAAATCAAGACCACAATGAAATACTACTATAAACCCACCCAGTTATCAAAATTTAAAAAGACTTAAAATATCAACTGTGAGAGACAATGTGAGTCCATATGAGTTCACACATCTACCCTCCTAGCCAGCCATTCTACTCCTACATATATATATCCAAGAGAAATTTTTGAATATGTACAACAAAGAACATGGACAACAATGCTCATGAAAATGGTTTTGTTCATAGCAAAAGCCTGTGAACAACTCAAATGCCCATCAACTGTGGCATACTCACACAATGCAGTATGAATGAGCTAAGAAGAAAACAAATCAGAAATACACAAATACATAAAGCACAGAAAAATCCCTCCTACACCCCTTCCCAATACGCAGAGGGAACAGCCTTACCCACTTTGGAATATTAGGTTTCCAGACCTTCCTCTGTGCGCAGAGAAATGTATTCAGAACTACAGTCTAGGTACAGAAACCGCAGAACACATGGCCTTGCTTCTTCTGAGCCAAACCATTCTTCCTTTTTCCCAATTCCCCATGAAGCAGGCCTCCTCTGAGGGCTGGCCCAAGACAAGATAAAATTCACCCACTTAGAGTGAACAATTCAGGGAGGTCTGGGTGGCTCAGTTGGTGAAGCGTCTGCCTTGGGCTTGGGTCATGATCCCGTGGTCCTGGGATCAAGTCCCCAGTCAGCCTCCTTGCTCAGCAGGGAGCCTGCTTCTCCCTCTCCCTCTCCCTCTGCCTCTCTCTCCTGCTCATGGTCTTCTTCCCTCTCTCGCAAATAAATAAAAATAAAATCTTTTTAAAAAGCGAACAATTCAATGACTTTTAGCATAATCATAATCACAGAGTTGTACGGCCATCACCACTCTCATTCCAGAACACTGTCATCACTCCAAATGAAGCCATCATTTCAGTCACTGCCCAGTCCTGTGGTCTTGAGTCCCTGGCAAACACTCACCCATTTTCTGCAGGACTAACTGAGTCTACCACAAAGGGCTCAACACAAATTCTCCCTTGAGAATTGATAAGCATAGTTCAGCCCTTGCAGCTCACAGTAAAATAAAATAAATAAAATAAAATACTACATAAAATCAAAAAACAAGGACCCAAGGGTGAGATCCAGCAGAACAACAGATAAACAAATTGGACCAAAACCTTCAGATATTTGAACTCAAGATTAGCTTAGTGTTAGAAAATTTATTAACCCAGGAGAGCCTGGGTGGTTCAGTGGTTGGGTGTCCAAGTCTTGATTTTGGTTCAAGCCAGAGAGTCCCTCTCCTTCTGCCCCGCACCCTTCTCTGTCTAAAGAAATAAAATCTTTTTAAAAAAAGAAAATTTGGGGGATCCTGAGTGGCTCAGTGGATTACGTGCCTTCAGCTCAGGTGACAATCCCAGGGTCCAGGGATCCAGCCCCTGAGTTGCTCCCCCTGCTTATGCTCTCTCTCTCAAGTAAATAAATAAAAAATATGTTAAAAAAGAAAAAGAAAATGCATTAATCCAAATTAACTGCATTAACATATTAATGGGAAAATCCTATTATCTCAATAGATGAAAAATATTTAATTTTTTAAAGATTTTATTTATTTATTTTACAGAGAGAGATCACAAGTAGGCAGAGAGGCAGACAGAGAGAGAGAGGGAAGCAGGCTCCCCGCTGAGCAGAGAGCCCGATACGGGACTCGATCCCAGGACCCTGAGATCATGACCTGAGC
>NC_081575.1:793323-823605 GCF_022355385.1 Mustela nigripes | reverse complement strand
CCTGAGCTGAAGGCAGTGACTTAACCCACTGAGCCACCCAGGCACCCGAAAAATATTTTAATTTTTTTCAAAGATTTTATTTATTTGACAGAAAGAGAGAGAGAGAGCGTGAGCACCTGTGTAAGGTAAGGTAAAAGTAAAATTATTATAAAGGTACAAATATTGGAAAAGAAGAAACAAAATTGTCACTAACAGCAGATATTGTATTATCTTTATAAACTAAAAAATCTATCAATAACTTATTAAAATCAAAAAGTGCTAAGTGTAAGTCTACTGATATAATCTTTTTTTATTTTTTTATTTTTAAAAAAGATTTTATTTATTTATTTGAGAGAGAGAAAGAGAGAGGGAGACCCCAGAGGGATAAGCAGACTCCCCGCTGAGCAGAGAGCCCAATGATGATGATGCGGGGCTGGATCCCAGGTCCTGGGATCATGACCTGAGCCGAAGGCAGACACTTCACCCACTGAACCACCCAGGTGCCCCCTGATAGCTTTTTAAATACCGAAATTGATTATATTTCTACATACCAACAACACACAGAGAATACAATTTTTCAAAGATACCATTCAGTGTAACGTCTAAAACAATAAAATACTTAGAAATAAATGTGACTCTACATACTGTGGAGACAAAATTATAACATTCTGTTGGAATCCACTACAGAAGAGCTCAGAAATAGAGATAAGTCATCGTCATGGTTTGGAAGACTCAGCCGGCCTATAGATTCTGTGGCACTGGCTGTACTGGAAATGGATCTTACCAAAATAGAAGCTGAGGCCGGTTGGAAGTGAAGGCAAACACTTTATCCAAACTACTGCTCTCAGAAGACCTTCAGAGAGAGTGACCCCTTGAGCAAAATTTAGCTAAAGTTGTTATCGAGGCATAGCTCAGGGTGGAAAAGTACCCCACTTGTTCCCCATTGGCCTCTAGCGGGCACAGAGAAGGGATGGTCACACAGTCTTTTCCTGGGTGGCCCATTCCAGTTCAGGGTGCTCATTGCTCAGAATCTGGGTTTGTTCCTTGGAATTTATTGCAATTATCTGTTTTTCTCAGTTCCTAGAACTGCCTTTAGGCACAGAATTCCAGGTCAAAGTTCATGAATGGAAAAGTATAGCTTCACACAATGTTAAAAAAATGAAATTGGGGCTGCTTGGGTGGCTCAGTTGGTTAAGCGTCTGTCTTCAGCTCAAGTCATGATCCTGGGGTCCTGGGATCAAGCCCTGCGTGGAGCTCTATGTTCAAAGAGGAGCCTGCTTCTCCCTCTGCCTCTGCCTGATGCTCCCGCTGCTTATGCTCTCTCTCTCTCTCTGTTAAATAAATAAAACCTTAAAAAATAAATAAAATAAAATACAATTGGACTCTACCTCACACCATATAAAACTTAGTTTGAATAGCGTAAGGACTTAAAAGTGAAAGGTAAAAGCACAAAACTTTTAGAAGGCAATGTAGGAGACTTCTTTTGTGAAGGATTTCTTAGAAAAGTGATTGCCAAATTTGACCACTTTAAAGTAAGTATGTCTCTTCTTCAAAATCCATCTTATCAAGAGTGAAAATGCAATCCTCAAACTGGAAGAAGGTATTTTCCACATCAATAGTGTTCAAAACAATGGCATACAGAATATGTAAAGAGTTCCTACAGAAGAATGAATAAAACTACACATTAGAAAAGTGGGCAAAATTCATTCATAGGAATTTCATAGAAGAGAAAGACAAATGACCAAAAAAAGCCACATGAAAAGGTCTTCGGTCTCATGGATTTTCAGGGAAATACAAAGAAAACAACAGGGTGTAAATTCTCATGGGCCAGACTGGCAAGCAATGAAAAGACCTAAGACGTTTCCTGTTCTCAAGTGGGCGGGACACTGGGGCGCTCCTCCCTCCTGGTGGGAGGAGTGCAAATCTGTTCAGTCACTTGAGGGAAGCCAGCACTGACCTTGGTGTGGGGCGTGCACTTACCCCTTGACCCAGCAAGTCAATCCCAGGGCACAGTCTGTAGGGAAGCTCTCGTTCGTGTGCACCGTGAGACACGTAATAATGCCTATAGAAGCTTTATGGAGAAGAGAAAACCAACCAACCAACCCGGAAACAGTAGAAATGTCCTTGTACACTTGATGGTCTGAATAAGGAGAACGCTTTCCAAGTATCCAGCTGGGAGGATCTCAGAACATAAAGCAAGTAAAGAAAGAAAACCACAGAACACATACATATGACGGAGGTTTTATAAAGTTTAGAAACAAGCAAGGCTCTGGTGTTAGAAGGTGGGACAGGGTTTGCCCTGGGGTGGGGGGAGGCGGACTACGGATTTGTTCACTTGGTCCATTTGTTCCCCATTGGCCTCTAGGGCAGCCCATGGTCTTTGGGTCCGATCATGCTCTCAGCAGCCTGTTGGTCTTACCCAAGTTCCCCTCTGGCCTGCGGTGTGGCTGCGGGCCCACAGCTCCCTAGATCTCATCTCAGCATCAGTTAGAATAGCATTTTGGTCTTTCTTTCTCTTTGCATTTTCCATGTAGCAAATTCTTCCCTTCCAGTAGTTTGCCTCAGCTCAGTGAATGATGACTCCCTCCCTTCACTGGCTCAGGCTACAGGCCTGTGAGGCATCCTTGAAGTCTTACTCTCCCCCACACTCATCCAACTTAGAATCAGATCCTGCCAGGCTCTCCCGTCACAATGACTCCAGAATCGGCTGCTCCCCACCAGGTTCAAGCGAAGTTGTCACCCGACTAGCCTCCAGCCCCTGTCCCTGCTCCCCTATATTCTCAACTTGCTCCATGAGGAGCCTGCTGCTCCCTCTGCCTACTGCTCCCCCACTTGTGCTCTCTCTCCCTGACAAATAAAATCTTAAACGAAGCAATGTTTATTTTTGTGTACTAGGATTACAGGTATTTTCTTCTTTCAGTATTTTGTGAAATTTTTCTTGTAATAAATACATAATACTCTTATAATCAAAACAGTAATAAGGTTATTCCCATTTTTTGACTACAAGTTTTAAAGGTGAAAATAAAGGCAAAGATAGTTTAACATGGAAGATCATTTAATTTTAATTCATGGGTACTTCCTCATTGTAAGCAAATAGCGTATTCTGCCCAGCTGAATCTTCCGGAACTTCACTGGCCTGGGTCACCTACGACAATACTGGGAAAAGAAGCAAAATCAATGAACTAAGTGGTCTGGATTGCATCGAGGTACTTTGTAGTTCCCTTTTCCAACATATGATTTTAGACAACATCTCCCTTTAATATGAACCATGTGATTTCATTCAGACAAAATGCTTTGAAGACTTGAGAAAATAAGAGTATGAATGTTTCTAGCATTGTATAGTTGGGATTGGAGGTAGATGTAGAACTATGGTTAGGTAGCTTTTCTTCTTTTGTTTTTATTGAGTGATTAATATTTTAAAATTTATTTTAAGCAATCTGTACACCCAACATGGGACTTGAACTCATGACCCCAAGATCAAGGGTCATATGGTCCATTGGCTAAGCCACCCAGGTGCCCCTCTTCTTTTGTTTTTACAGTATGTTTTGGGGACACCTGGGTGGCTCAGTCAGTTAAGTGTCTGACTCTTGGTTTTGGCTCAGGTCACGATCTCATGGGTTGTGGGATTGAGCCCCACATTGGGCCCCATGCTCAGAGTCTGATTGAACATTCTCTCTCTCCCTTTCCCTCTGCCCCTCCACTTGCACTCTCTCTCAAATAAACACATCTTTTAGGAAAATCAAGTATTTGCTTAAAAACTTAATAACCAAACAACACAGTTTGTTCTGAAAAGATTGGGAAGCACAGTTAAATGAAAATCAATAATGACAATAGTAATAATAATTAGAACCACCCATTTACCACCACAAGGAGATAACCAATGTCTAATATTTTGGTTAGATCCTTAAAAGCTTTTTAGCCTGTACATATAGTTTTTTAAAAGGATTTTATTTATTTATTTGATAGAGATCACAGGTAGGCAGAGAGGCAGGCAGAGAGAGAGGAGGAAGCAGGCTCCCTGCTGAGCAGAGAGCCCAATGCAGGGCTCGATCCCAGGACCCTGGGATCATGACTGGAGCTGAAGGTGGAGGCTTTAACCCACTGAGCCACCCAGGCACCCCTACATGTAGTTTTTTTTAAATTAGTTTTTTTGTTTTTTGTTTTTTTAAAGATGTATTTATTTGACAGAGAGAAATCACAAGTAGACAGAGAGGCAGCCAGAGAGAGAGAGAGAGGGAAGCAGGCTCCCCGCGGAGCAGAGAGCCCGATGCGGGACTCGATCCCAGGACCCTGAGATCATGACCCGAGCCGAAGGCAGCGGCCTAATCCACTGAGCCACCCAGGCGCCCCTTTTGTTTGTTTTTAAGTAGGCTCCATGCTAGTGGAGACGGGGCTTGAGCTCACTCCCCAGAGATGCAGACCCAGACTGACATCAACAGTCTGATGCTTAGCGGACTGAGCTACCCAGGTGACTCTAGTTTCTAGGAACAAATTAGTTTCAGTTGTATTTCCTCTCTTATAATCTGCGTTTTCGCACTCAGTATTTCATGAACAGGATTCCATGGAATTATCCTCTACAACAACTTTTTGGTGACCATATAGTACTCATTGTATGAACATTCGGTGCTTTCGTTAACTAGCCAGTGACCGAATAAGTTTTATGTATTTTTTCAATATTATAAACCATACTAAAAACTCCTTATACACGTTTCTTTGCATACTTGTTAGCTGCAGTCAGCGTTCCTGATCGCCACCAGCACTCTGGGAGATGAAGGCTTCCATGTTGATTTCCTCAGGCAACAAAGCAGCTAGTGCTGTATCAGCCCGGATAGAGGGTAAGAGGCACAGAGAAACTCTTCCCAGTCAATACAGTGAAATGTATTTTTTTAAATGATTCTCTTTATTTGAGACAGAGAGAGCATGAGTAGTGGGGAGGGACAGTGGCAGAGGCTGAGCAGGGAGCCGGATTCGGGACTTGATCTCAGGACCTCGAGATCATGACCTGAGCCAAAGGCAGACACTTCACAACTGAACCACCCAGGCACCTCACTGAAATGTGTTTTTAAATCTCTAGGGCAGCCCATGGTCTTTGGGTCCGATCATGCTCTCAGCAGCCTGTTGGTCTTACCCAAGTTCCCCTCTGGCCTGCGGTGTGGCTGCGGGCCCACAGCTCCCTAGATCTCATCTCAGCATCAATTAGAATAGCATTTTGGTCTTTCTCTTTGCATTTTCCATGTAGCAAATTCTTCCCTTCCAGTAGTTTGCCTCAGCTCAGTAAATGATGACTCCCTCCCGTATTATTGGGGCACCAGCCTGGCTCACTTGTTGGGACATGCAACTCCTGATCTCGGGGTTGTGACTTTAAACCCCACATTGGGGGTACAGATTACTTAAAAATAAAATCGTTTAAAAAATCCAGTATTATTGAGAGTCTGCTATGTGCCCAGTATCAAGTGCCAATTTTTCCTGGGACTTTATGTGCCCTTTATGACTATAGACTCAGACCCGCCTTTATTACTGTAACACTTAAAAATTATACCTCGAAGTGTTCTTTTCCTGTTGTGCGATTTCAGTCTCTTCTACAAAGTGGTTATTTTGTGCCCCCTGCATTATCAGTTTTCCCTTTAATACCACTTTCCCTAAGGTATTTTTAATAACTAAATAAGGTTTTCAAATAAATTAAGTCTATTTATTTCTAAATCCTGTCTTCCCTATCTCCTTTTGTATTTTATCATCCATGTCTTCTTTCATTTTACTCCATCTTGCCTTTCCTCTTGCCCTCACTGTCTTCACTGGTGTTTCTTTCCCCACCTAGCTTGCTTGTCCCCAGCAAGGGCTTTCATGGCTCTTCTCCCCAGGTTGAGGCATCGACTTCAAAGAAGGAAGTCTTTCCTTGGGCGTGTTGTGGGTTTTATCTCCCCCGAAGTCCTCCTGAGGCTTCTGAGGCGGGAGTTTGAGTCACAGCAAGGAGAGATTCAGAATCAGATAGCTCTCCACTTGTGTCCCGCCTTCTCTCATTGGGCAATGTGGCCTTTCTCTGATACCCTGCTTCATTTTTCCTGCCCTGTGTGGGGTTACAGCCACCCTGTAGGGCACACGGACACTCACCGCTCAGGCTCCCCCTTGAGAGCAGCCTGATTTCTCTGGCTGCTGGGAGTGTTGTCCACACCCAGCCTCTATCAAGTGGCAGCCATTTCAGGGGTACCTGGGGGGCTCAGTCGGTGAAGTGTCCAATTCTCGATTTCGGCTCAGGTCGTGAGCTCAGGGTCCTGGGATGGAGCCCCCGCATTGGGCTCCATGCTGGGTGTGGAGCCCGCTTGAGTTTCTCTTGCTCTCCCTCTCCTGCTGCCCTGCCCTCCCCTGTTCTCGTGTGCTTGCTCTCAAAAAAAAAATTTGTTTCTTTACCCTTTTCAGGCTAACGGGGACAGCTCTGATGGGGTCAACCAAGGCTTTGCTGGGCTTGCAAAACAGTGTGACCTTTCCCTTCCTGTCACTACGCTCCCCAGGTGTTGGCCCCTGACAGTACCCTGAACACAGCACTCCCGTCTCACAACCGTGGACTCATGGCACGACTTTATCATGAGACTAAAATCCTATTTATCACTGTACCCAGCTCAAAGTCCAGAGTACCTGGGTGAGGCTTGCTTCTCTCCAATCTGGGTGCAGCTGCTCTTGGTCTGAGTAATGTATTAAGTAAAACAAGTTATCTACGGCTCTCCACACACCCAGTACAAGGACGGAGCAGGAGGAGTATACCCGCCATGAACAGTCCCATTTGGAGAAAGGAATATGGGAGACACACAGCAGCCGTTTGCTCTGTAAGTGCTTCTCTAGCCCTGCTGGGCACACATACTGATTAGGCCTGAGCCGCCTTGTAGGAGAAGCTCTGTGGCCTGCTGCCCACCTTCTGGGAGGTTCTTCCCAGCCATTATTCTCTGGGCCTGGAAGATGCCATCCTAGGAAACTTCGAGGCCTATATCCTTCTCATGGAAGACCAGAGGTCCAAGTCTTGTTTTAAAACTCATTTAATTCTGGCTCATGGTTTCTTAGGTAAGAAGCTTCTCTCAAAAAGTCACCTGACATCTGTTTGGCTCTGACCGGTTCTGTGGGTCAGCAACCATACCCAAGGTCGTTTCCTAGATGAGGTTCTTGGTCCCATGATCATCTGAGATTATCAGGAGTCTTAGGTGGGGATGCCACACCCTTAGCTGATCTTTGCCCTCAGTCACTTTATTAGGCTGTGCAGTTCTAACAACCCTTGAGCATACTTCCATGGGTTCCCCACTCAGACTCTGTCTCCCACCCTAACACTGACCCACCAGACAGTTCTTCTGTTGTCTCATTCCTCTGTCTCACTAGCAACCAGGGCAGAGACAGGCAAGTAGTCATCTCTCAGTAAATTCTGATTGGATTAATAAAATTAAGGTTTTTCTACTTATCTTTATTTTGTTAACTATTTCAAGGATCTCTTAGATTTCATATGATTTATATAAATATTGTGACAAATTTTGAATTTCTGGCCCTGGAAAACATAGTTAATTGTATATTTTCCATGTATAATTCCTAAACCAAAGGGAAAGATAGTTAGGAGTAAATGAAGTTAGTAGAAAAAAAAAAAAAAGTCAGTTGGAAACACTGGTTATTGAATGTCACCTGTAAGTTGTTCCTAATGGATGGAGTGGGCTGGATAAAACAACCATGACATTCCTTAAAACTTACCCTTAATTATAGATGTATAGGATGGTGGGGAGCTTGATTGTTCTGTCGCTCCCTCAGGGTCCCCTCTCCCTCCCTCTCCTCATCCCGCAGCAGCTTACGTGAGGCAGCAGAGGACCCCCATGATGGCTATGGCAGGAAGAAAAGCAAAAACAGCAGCTGGAGGCACAGAGCTCCTGATGCGATCCCACAAGTAATCTCTGAAGTTGCTAAGCCAGAACCTGTGGTGTTCTGCAGAAAAAAGCACGGATGTCCAATGAGGAGAGATCAAGTACTTGAGAAGGCTGTGATGGGAACCCTGATCCAAGTTCAAGTCATTTTCCCAGATATCATGCTCTTATAGTTGCCCAGAGCCCATATTCTTTCTTTCTTTATTTATCTGACAGAGAGAGGGAGAGCACAAGCAGGGGGGGGGGCAGCAGAGGGAGAGAGAAGCAGGCTTCCCGCCAAGCATGGAGCCCAATGTGGGACTGGATCCCAGGACCCTGGGATCATGACACAAGCCAAAGGCAGATGCCCAACCGACTGAGCCACCCAGGCACCCCCAGAGCCTATACTCTTAACTACTTTGTGGTGATGCCTCTAAGTCATTCAAGGGATTTGCATTTAAAAAAGGTACTCTCAGATGGATATCATCTTTGCCTCCTTGTACGAAACCCCTCCTCCCAAACAACTGGAATTATCCCTTTGTCCTCAGGGAGCCTTTGTCATATCTCACGGAAGACCAGTGTCTCTGGGTTTGGCCATCTGTGAACTCCTACTCAACATCCTTCTGTGAAGCAGTTGCTGGGTTAGGGCTTATTGATCTAAATTGACCAAACCAGAATAGTCTGCTTTACTATGAACTCTATTTATCTTTTCTTTTCTTGGCTGTTTTTAAAGATTTATTTATTGGGATGCCTGGGGGGCTCAGTCAGTGAAGCATCTGCCTTTGGCTCAGGTCACAATTCCGGGGTCCTGGGATGGAGCCCATGTGGGGCTCCCTGCTCAGCGGAGAGCCTGCTTCTCCCTCTCCCTCGGCCCCTCCTCCTGCTTGTGCTCTCTCACACTGTCAAATAAATCAATAAAATCTTTTAAAAAATAAAGATTTTATTGATTTATTTGAGAGAGAATGAGAGACAGCATGAGCTGGAGGGAGGGGCAGAGGCAAAGAGAGAGAATCCCAAGCAGACTCCCCACCAAGCATGGAGCCCAATGAGGGGCTTGATGCCAGGACCCTGAGATCATGACCTGAGCCAAAATCAAGAGTCAGCCATGTAACTGCCTGAGGAACCCAGGAGCCCCTGTGAACACTAATTTTTCACCAATACAAAATCAGCTTTTCCTGACCTGAGACCTGAGTCTTATGTCTGACAAAGATAATAGGAACATTGATCCTAATAGCAAACAAACCTCTTGAGCGTGGTTTTGACCCTGCTTTGTCTTGCATCCCAATAGCAGATGAAAGTGGTGTCGAGGAAGCAGCGGTCTCCACCAACACGCAGCTCAAGGAACTCAGCAGAAACACAATGTTCAGCACCTTCCAGGGCTCCATGAATTCTCTGTAGAGCCACTCAGCTGTACTCCTGGCTCATCCAGCCAAAGGGAGATGTCCTTTTCCTTGGCTCTTTCCAAAGCAGCTTTGTCTGAAAAGTGAGAAAATGGTGAGGTTTTGTTTTTGTTTTTTAGAGAGAGTGAGCAGCAGGGGAGGGGCAAAGAGAGAGGGAAAGAAAGAGAGAGAGAGAGAGATCTCAAGCAGACTCCACAGTGAGTGCAGAGCCCAACGTGAGGCTCTGTCTCACGACCCTCAGATCATGACCTGAGCTGATATTAAGAGTTGGACACTTGTGGGGGCATCATGTAGCCTGATTTCAAGCTTGGGATCACCAAGACAGCATGGACTGGCACAAAAACAGACACATAGACCAATGGAACAGAATAGAGAGCCCAGATATGGAGCCTTAATTCTATGGTCAACCAATCTTTGACATTCAGGAATGACTACCCAATGGGAAAAAAAGACATTCTCTCCAATAGACGGTGCTGAGAAACTGGACAGCTATATACAGAAGAATGCAACTGGACCATTCTACTACACCACACACAAAGATGAACTCTAAATGGATGAAAGACCTCAACATGAGACAGGAAACCATCAAAATCCTAGGGGAGAGCACAGGCAGCAACCTCTTTGACATGGGCCACAACAACTTCTTTCAAGACACGTCTCCAATGGCAAAGGAAACAAAAGCGAAAATGAACTTTTGGGACTTCATCAAGATCAAAAGCTTCTGCACAGCAAAGGAAATAGTCAACAAAACAACGAGGCAACCCATAGAATGGGAGAAGACATTTATAAATGACACTACTAAGGGCTGATATCCAAGATCTGTAGAGAACTCCTCAAACTCAACCCCCAAAATCAAACAATAACATCAAAAATGGGCAGAAGACATGATCAGACACTTCTCCAAAGAAGACATACAAATGGCTAACCGACATGAAAAAATGCTCAATATCATTAATCATCGGGGAGATTAATATCAAAACCACATTGAAATACCACCTTACACTAATTAGAGTGGCCAAAATTAACAAGGCAGGAAACAACGAGTGTTGAGAGGATGTGGAGAAAGGGGAACCCTCCTACACTGCTGGTGGGAATGCAATTTGGTGCAGCCACTTTGGGAAACTGTGGAGATTCCTTAAGAAATTACAAATAGAGCTTCCCTATAACCCTGAAATTGCACTACTGGGTATTTACTGGGTATTTACCCCAAAGACACAGATGTAGTGAAAAGAAGGGCCATCTGTACCCCAATGTTCATAGCAGCAATGGCCACGGTCGCCAAACTGGAAAGAACCAAGATGCCCTTCAACGGACGAATGGATAAGGAAGATGTGGTCCATATACACTATGGAGTATTATGCCTCCATCAGAAAAGATGAATACCCAACTTTTGTATCAACATAGACGGGACTGGAGGAGATTATGCTGAGTGAAATAAGTCAAGCAGAGAGAGTCAATTATCATATGGTTTTGATTACTTGTGGAGCACAAGGAATAACATGGAGGACATGGGGAGATGGAGAGAAGTGAGTTGGGGGAACTCAGAGGGGGAGATGAACCATGAGACACTGTGGACTCTGAGAAACAAACTGAGGGTTTTGCAGGGGAGGGGTTGGGGTTTGGGAGAGCCCGGTGGTGGGTATTAGGGAGGGCATGGATGGCATGGAGCACTGGGTATTATACTTAAACAATGAGTCTTGGAACACTGCATCAAAAACTCATGATGTACTCTATGGTGACTAACATAACACGATAAAAAAGAAAATAAAATAGAAGAAAAGATAAAAACATAGTTCTGGACAATGAAGACTAACAGAAATCTGTTGGGTAGCATCTGGGAAGACTTTTTGCCATCTTGATAAAAGAGATGGTGCAACCATTTTCTCTTTGTGCTCCTTGAACATTGTTTAAGGATTACCTGAAGTTGGAGCAGCCATCTGTGACCACGAGGCAATGTACATGAAGGAAAGGCCAAGAAAATGACATCTATTTTGACTATGACAGTTTCAAGTCACTAAACAAACACCTCCACCTCCATCTGCCCACCTCTAGGCTGCTTAGTATGAGAAAAATAACCCCTATTTGAGCTATTCTAATTTGGACTCTCTTTTTTTAAGGATTTTATTTATTTATTTGAGAGACAGAGAGAGAACAAGCAGGGTGAGAGGCAGAGGGAGAAGCAGACTCTCCGCTAAGCAGGCAGCTGGACACGGGGCTCGATCCTGGGGCTCGAACCCGGGACTCCAGGATCATGACGTTAGCTGAAGGCAAATGCTTCACCAACTGAGCCACCAAGGTGCCCCCTAATTTGGACTTTCTATTACTTAAGACATTTATAACTAATACATTCAGTTCTGTTTGACAGGACTTAAAGAGACCCATGTCAGGTGGGAAGCTGCTTACCTGAAAATTGACTTAGGGACAAGGGAACCAAAAAAGTCAGTGAATTAGGCTTCAGTCTTCAGAGTGCCGTGGTCTGTGGAAGACACTGGTCAGAGTCTCCCCCTAAAGTCTCTAAAATTCCAACTAGAATTCCACCGCTCCTTATGACATCATCTATACATACGACCCTCCCCCTACCTCTCTCTGATAGCTAAACACAGAGCATCTTTTTCTGCCTATGTACAAACACCTGTGTTTCCTTTTAGGCTCAAAGAATTATCAGGTATTTTATTTGCCCCATGGTGTCTACTGTACACATGACTTGAATGATCAAAATGACAGTTCATATTAGTGGGGAAAATAGAGATGGCTTAATATGATGATGGACTATTCATTTGGATGCATGGAAGGAAAGGCCCTACACACGAAAACCAATAACATCTAGATGGATCAAGGACTAAACAAAAATAAAACCATATACATATTGGAATAAAATATGGGTTAATGTTTTTATAATCTTGGTGTGGAAAAAGCTACTTTAAGCATGTCATAAAACCCCAAACCATAATTGAAAATAATAATGATAGGGGCACCTGGGTGGCTCAGTGGGTTAAAACCTCTGCCTTCGGCTCAGGTCATGATCCCAGGGTCCTGGGATCGAGCCCCGCATTGGGCTTTCCACTCAGTGGGGAGCCTGCTTCCCCCTCTCTCTCTGCCTCTCTGCCTACTTGTGATTTCTGTCTGTCAAATAATTAAATAAATAAATAAATAAAAAGAAAGTACTGATGATAAATTTATTGCATAAAAAATGTAAAGCTTTCATAAAACAAAATATTGTAAAGAAATATAACTGATGAATGACAAATTAGGTAATACATTTCATAGCATATATGACAAATAAGTTAAGATCCTCAACACACAGAGAACTGTTATAAGTTAATGCTTTTTTGTTTTTAAAATATTTTATTTATTTATTTTCAGAGAGAAAGAGCATGAGCGGGCAGGGCAGAGAGAAAGGAGGAAGCAGGAGCCCCACTAAGCAGGGAGCCCGATGTGGAGCTCCATCCCAGCACCCTGGGATCATCACCTGAGCTGAAGGCAGATGCTTAAAAACTGAGCCACTCAGGCGCCCCACGAGGTTTTTTTTTTTTTTTTTTTTTTAAGTATATATTTATTTATTATAGAGAAAGACAGAGACAGAGAGAATGAGCATGTGGGTGAATGAGTGTGGGGAGGGGCAATCCTCAAGCAGCCTCCCTACTGAGGGCAGAACCCAACCTGGGGCTTAATCCCATGACCCCTGAGGCCATGTCCTGAGCTGAAACCAAGAGCTGGATGTTCAACCAACTGAGCCACTGAGGTACCCCATCTTACAAGTTAATTTTTAAGAAAAGATGATCACCTCCATAGAAGAACCAGCATAAATGATGTATTAGAATTCTATCAGAAAAACAGTGGATAAATTGTGATATATACTATATAATGGAAGAGCATACAGCAATTAAAATGAGCCACTTGGGGCGCCTGGGTGGCTCAGTGGGTTAAACTTCTGCCTTCAGCTTGGGTCATGATCCCAGGGTCCTGGGATTGAGTGCCGTATCAGGCTCTCTGCTTAGCAGAGAGCCTGCTTTTCCCTCTCCTGCCTGCTGCTCTGCCTACTTGTGATCTCTCTCTCTCTGTCAAATACATAAAATAAAATCTTAAAAAATAAAAAATAAATAAAATGAGCCACTAAAGAGGTGCCTGGGTGGCTCAGTCATTAAGTGTCTGCCTTTGGCTAGGGTCATGTCCCCAGCTTCCTGGGATCAAGCCCCGCATCAGGCTCTCTGCTCAGTGGGAAGTCTACTTCTCCCTTTCCCTCTGCCTGCCACTCCCCCTGCTTGTGTGCTTTCTCTTTTTCTGTCAAATAAATAAATAAAATCTTTAAAAAAACAGAGCCACTAGGAAACATATGCAATAAGGCCAGTTTCCAGTTTGGAGCTGTCTCCTGGTTCACATGGCAATTCTACTCCTAGGTCATTATCCGAGAGAATCATCGTAGGGCATTTACATGCCCGACTTCAGTAGATTATGCCAGATTATCTCCTGAAATAAATAAACAGCAGAAGACAGTGCCACCTGCTCCATATGCATTCGTCAATTGCACATACTGCAAATATTTCCTCCCACTCTGTGAATGGACAGAAGGTCCGAATTTAAATGTGGTCAAATTGATCAATCTTTTCCTTCATGGTTAGTGGTTTTGGGGATGCTGTTTAAGAAACTTATCTATGACGCTCCTAGAAATTTCATTGTTTGCTGCTCATAGAGGTTTAATTAACCTAAAACTGACTTTATTTTCATATAGAGCAAGGAAGGGGTCAAATTTTATTTCTTAAAAAATAGCTTTTTTTAAGTTTATTGATTAACTTATTTTTAGTAATCACTACCCTCAACATGCATGACTCTGAGATCAAGAGTCACATTCTCTACTGACTGAGCCGGCTATGTGCCACAAATATCAATTTTTCACATGGATTCTGATTGACCTGGTACTACTGTTCTGGAGAGCTATTTTATCATAAATCAAGTGTTCATATATAATGTGGGTCTACTTCTGGATTCTAATATGTTCCACTAGTCTATTGATCTGTCCTTGTGTCAATAGCACCTTGTCTTAATTACTGTGACTTTGTTTTTTAAAAGTTTTTATTTATTTATTTGACAGAGAGAGACACAGCGAGGGAAGGAACACAAGCAGGGGGAGAGGGAGAGGGAGAAGCAGGCTTCCCACCTAGCAGGGGGCCTGATGCAGGGCTCCCATCGGGCTCCATCCCAGGACCCTGGGATCATGACCTGAGCCGAAGGTAGACACTTAATGACTGAACTACCCAGGCTCCCCAATTACTATGGCTTTAAAATAAATGTTTCTGGGGCATTTGCCTGGCTCAGTCAGTAGAGCATGTGACTCTTGATCTCAGAGTTGTGAGTTTAAGCCCCATGCTGGGTATAGAGCTTACTTAAAAATAAATTAAAAATATTAGAAAATGAAATAAAATTGGGTGCCTGAGTGGCTCAGCTGGTTAAGTGTCTGCCTTCAGCCGAGGTCATGGTACCAGGGTCCTGGGATCAAGTCCCGCATCAGGCTCCCTGCTCGAGCAGAGAATCTGCTTCTCCCTCTGCCTCTCTCTCTCTGTTTCTCATGAATAAATAAATGAAATATTTATAAATAAAATAAAATATCTGATATCTTATATCAGGAATATTTTGGCTATTCTTGGTCTTTTACATTTCCCCATGCTTGATTCCACAATGAGAAAATGCTGAAATTTAGATTGAGATTGTGTTGAATCTAGAGATCTCTCTGTGAAGAACCGGCATTTTTGTAACATTGAGTCTTCTAATTCCAATTATTTAGGTCTTTTAAGATATCTCTCAGTAGGGGCCCCTGGGTGGCTCAGTGGGTTAAGCCTTTGCCTTTGGCTCAGGTCATGGTCTCAGCTTCCTGGGATCAAGCACCACATCGGGCTCCCTGCTCAGCAGGAAGCTTGCTCCCCCACCCAACGCCTGCCTCTCTGTCTAATTATGATCTCTCTCTCTCTGTCAAATAAATAAAATCTTTTTAAAAATATATCTCTCAATAAAATTTTATAAATAGTCTCAGTCTTGGTTAGCAATACAGATAAAATTGTACCCACAAAGTTTCTAGGAGCACTGTCAGTCACCACTCTGGTCGAGGAAGAAGGGTAGAAATTATTTTATTACAGTTACAGTTATTTTATAAACAATAGAGTTAAGTCTGAATCTGTATCTTGTCATCATAAAGCTGCATTTCTATATAGTCTTTTCACTAAACTTCTCTTTTAAAAAAAGATTTATTTATTTGAGAGAGATAGATGGAGAGAGAGCATGAGTGGGGGGAGCAGCAGGTAGAGGGAGTGGGGAGAAGCAAACTCCCTGCAGAGCAGGGAGCCTGATACAGGGCTCAACTTGGGGTTGGATCCCAGGACCCCAGATCATGACCCAAGGCGAAGGCAGACTCCCAGTCGACAGAGCCACCGAGGCAGTCCTAAACTTGTTTAGAACATTGGAAGACAGACTTGTTTTAATATGTATCTTCCAAAGATTGTTGGCTTGTAACCTTGAGATTATGTTTGATAAAATGTTTGTGACAGAAAATTATATTTGCTCAGAGTTAGAGACTGTATTTGTCATAGGAGAGTGAATTTGTTTCCTGATCTTCTGATTATTACCTTGCTATGATCTCAGTGCTTTTGTAAGTAACTCAATCAGCATTATAACATAGTGTGGGTTTTCTGGTGCTAGCAATAGTGTCTGTTTTGCTACTTGACTAGGTTTATGCCAGTAAACAATGCACATTCTCATTCTTCTACAGTACCCCTGGAATTTAGCAAAGCCCCAGGCTGTGTTTTGTTCTGGTGTTTCTTTAATTTTGCTCTGCACTACGAGACTTGGATTCGAAGATTCAAGTTTGTTTGATGATTATTATTATTTTATCCCAAAGAATTTTTTCCTATTGTTTTATTTGACCATATCCAATCGGATCTTTCAGGAACTTTCAATTTTTATTGTGGTAAGAATACTTAACATAGCTTACCCTGTGAAATGTTGAAGTGCCTAACACATATACAATATACAATATTGTACAGCACAGCTCTAGAACTTACTCACCTTGGAACGCCCATTTCTCTTTCAGTCTCCTTATAAAGTTCTCCTGGATCAAGAAATTTAAAAATTTCTAATTCTTAAAATTTTATTGTACCTCTCATAAATGATTTCACTTTCTACCCTGACCTCAATTTAATCTGATTTTCTAACTCACTAATTTGGCTTTCGGAAGTCCATCCTGCCATTCTGTGTGTCTGCTGTTTTTTAATCATGTTCCGTGATCACCATACCATCCTTCGTCAATTTTTGGTGCAGTGTTCCATGATTCCTTGTTGCCTGTCACATTGCAGGTGGTGCCCTCCGTAAGTTAGTGTCCACATTTTTATTTCCAGGGTAAAAATACAGCTCTCGAAACCATTTGTTTGTATGTACCAAGGTTTTATTTAAGTAGTTATTGAGGAAAGCAGCAGGAAGACCAAAGGCCTGGGTGCAGGAGCATTGGAGAAATAGAGACACACCCAGTCGGTAGGGATAGATGGCCATAACAAGGGCGCTAACCCGCTCCCAGGAAATAAAAGCGTATCACCTGTGGGGTTCACTTCTCTACCAGGCTGTTAAGGAAAACAATGTATTGATTTCTGCTATGACCTCTAATGTTACAGTCTTACAGAATTATAACCCTTTGTACCCTCGTGGGTCGTGGTCTGTGATCACACTGCGACAGCTACGCTGTGCTTCCCGGAAGGTCACGTCAGTGTCCAGCTGGATTGTTAGAAAACGCTTGAGCTTGGGAAAAAAGCATCTATTTTCTTACTTCTTCTGAGTTTGTAACACATTTTTCTCCTCCAAACAGGGTTAAACCTGTTTGCAAATTGCCAACCATGGCTGCTTTCTGCCGCCGCTTTGTCGCCTGTCCTTGCCTCTAGTCGCTGTTGTCTGGGATATGCTGGTGAGAGAAGCCCCCGGAGGGAGGCCTGGGGCCAGGTGAAGGCTCATTTCGAGACGCCCATGGGTGCCCCTCGTTTCTCTGTGGGGGATACTTGCCCTTCACAGCCCTGAGTATCAGCTTTCCCAGTCACCACAAATTTCAAGGGGATGCTGTCATTTTACACATGGGATCTTAACCTACTGCTTTACTTGTTGGCTAGAATTAAGGCCTAATGGCTCCACGTGTACATCTTCCTGAGGTTAACTTGAACTCGTCAAAGCCATCCGCCCCTTTAAAACTCTGATCTGTGGATGCGGTGGTCAGCAAAGCGCGTGTGCATCCAGGCCTAAGCGGTTTGCAACCGGCGGGGACCCGCGCTCGTCCGCCCACCCACGCCTCTGTTTGAGGCAAGAGTCCGACAGGCCGACGGAGGTAATCACAGCCGTCCATACCCAGAGCTGTGAGGGGGCGGAAGCGACTTTGGGTGCTGGTTCTTGCATTTTGTGGTTTGCTGCTTGTTGAAATGACTTGCATCTGGCCTCCCGGCGACGACGACGTGCCCCCCAAATGTGTTTTGCTCCAGGCCTCACCAGGAGAAGGAACACATGAGTTTTATTTGAACTGTATGAAGCCTAATCTGAGATGCTTACATCACGAGATCTCCTGCCAACTTTAACAGCCTGTTTTCCTATAAAAGAGGAAGGGGTTGCCGCGGGCGGCCTGATTTGTCAGGAGGAGGCCGCTTTCCAGACGGCTCCCTCCTTTCCTCGCGACGCGGGGAGCTGACCGATGTGGCACATCTGCTGGGACTGCGCCGTTCACACACGCAGAACCGGAAGCCGGGGGCGAGGCTCGGGACCGGAAAGCCGGGGGCGGGGCTCGGGACCGGAAAGCCGGGGGCGGGGCTCGGAAACCGGAAGCCGGGAGCGGGGCCCGGACGGTCAGGGTTGCTGCTCTGTCTCACAGCCCAGCACCTCCAGCCGCAGGGCGATCTGGCGTTTCCAGCTCTGCGGGTAAATTCGAAGGTACCGCGTCAGGAGCGGCGGGTCCAGAGGATTCACCACGGGGGTGAAGGAGTCTTGATTTCCCTGAAAAGCCTGCAAAAAGGAGGACGGCAGTTATTGGTTGTCTGACGGGAAGTACGTTACAACGCTTGGCCCCCTGCCCCCGGCGGCCCCCGGGCTTCCCACTGTGGCAGCCGCAGGCCACTACCCGCGTCCGCAGCGCGGCCCGCACCCGCCTCGGCACCTGTCCCCGACTGAATGATGCCGCGAACACGCAGGTCCTTTACCTGCACTCACGAATGTCTCCCATTTTTCCACACGCGCTTCCACACACACACAGGCACGCACACATCTTCTGAAGATGTTTGTAATCACAGAATAACATTATCATGTCCGCCAAATGTCATGCTGATATAACAGAGCCAAATGTTTAAAAATTTCCAGTTACCAATACGCTATCCCTTACACAATTTTTCCAAGCCAGAATCTAATAAAAATTACACATCACATTTACTTATCATCTCTGTAAATCACCTTTAATCCAGAACAGACTCCTAGTTTCTGGACTTTTTTTTCCTTCCTGACACCGACATGATTAAGTGTCTAGCACTATTGTGTTGTAGAATGGCCGACATTCTAAATTTGTGTGACTGTTTTCTCATTAGATTTTGGTTAAATATTTTTTTTTAACATTTCTTCCTTTCTCTTAGAGACAGAGAAAAACAGAGAGAGCCCAAGCAGGAAGGGAAGAGGGAATATTACGACCCTGAGATAGAAACCTCAGCCTCTACCAAGAGTCTGAAGCTTAACCAACTGCGCCACCAGGTGCCCCTTGGTTAAACATTTTTACTGAGAAAACCCAGTGTATGATGTGTCCTTCCCCTTACATCACATCAGGGAACACATGATGTTAGTTTGGCACATAAATTGAGGATGCAAAGTTTGATCACGTGGAAAACGTGGCCTACCAGATCACTCTGTTATGGAGGTGATCATGTCCCTTCTCTAACCATCTGTAGAATGATACTTCTAGACCATGTAAAGATTCCCCAGCAAACTTTCATCCCATGGTTTCAGCATTCAGTATGAATAGTATATTGATGACTGCAAATTGATTTCCTAATTTTGTCATTTCTTCTACATTTAGTAGCTGGAATTCAGTGGAGAAAAACTCCTCCTCCCCCTTTATATTTGTAACTATGATTCTGGACTCCTGGATTCCTTCTTTCTTGTATGTATTATAATGTTAGCATCATTATTCTTTCTGATGCTCAAATTGTCTCAAATTTGACCAGCAGGAACCCTTTCCACCCACCTCTTGTGTCCTCCTCGTAAGACTGCATCAGCGTCCATGCATTCAAGCATCAAGGTGTTCTGCAGGTACCTGGCAGTTTCTCTGCTCCAGCTTTGGAATCAGTAAGCTTTCTAAGCACCCCAGCTTCCTCTGACTGGGAAATGGGACCTAGAGACAAAGCACTGACCCAGGCCGAGGCTCCTGTGCAGTGTGTCATCTCACGTTGGACACTGTTATCTCATGGCAGAGGCACAAGAGACTGAGTTGGACACACGCGTCAAGTTTCTGTTTGGACTTACATTCCATTGGTCAAAATGAGGACTGTTGCCAAGCCCAAAGTCAATGGAGTTTTCAAGAAAGTGGGCAGTGAACAATCAAGAACAATAATACCTTTTATCTCATCTGCTGTTTTCTGTTCGTTTAGAAATTCTAATTTCTTGTTCCAGCAGTAACAGGTGGTCTTCTGTAGGGTGGAGCAGTAGGTTTGTTAGTCCAAGAGCATCCTCTACTGTTGGTAAACTGAAGTGCAATATCTTTAGCAGGTGGGTCGGAAAAGGGGCCGGCGTCTGCGACAGGGTTTGCTTTTGCTTTCATAGGTCACTTGATCTCCACCAGTTGATCATCCCCAGGCCTCCGGCAGGCATATCCCCCTTCACCAGGAATGGTGTCACCTCTAGTCCCACATCTCTCAATACTTTTCCTTTCAGTTCCAAAAGCCAATGCTCTGACCCATAGGTCTTGAATGTTAACATTTCCTCACTCTGTGTGGGAATTCTTCTCACCAGAGTGATTTTATCTGTTTCCTACCACTCAGCATTTCTGTTTTTTGAACAGTCTCTCCTAGATGATCCAGAGTGCACTCGGGAGCTAGCTCAGCTGGCTTTGCTGGTTTATTCACTACTTCCTTCTAAACAGAAACTCACAGGATTCTTTGTATTCTCGCTATTCTGTAGACGAGTTATGGGTGGTTTTATGCAATTAAAAATGCATATTCATAGCATCGGTGAAGAGAGATTCATTTCTTCCTTTCCAATTTAGATGCCTTTTATTTCTTTCTCTTGACTAATTTCTCTGGTTATAACTTCCAGTAAAATGTTGAATACAAGTGGCAAAAGTGGTTGTCCTTGTTTGTTTTGTGAAAATGAATAAAAGGAGACCCCTTTAGAATGGAGTCAGGAGGCCAGCAGGGTGAGCTTACACACCTTACCACTTGTCCTCAACTGAAGATCCCACAAGAAGAGATGGCTTTCTTTACAACTTTCCTACCAGAGAAGGACGGAAGGAAGGTTCACCTCTTATCCACCCTCATCCTGGCAGCAGCCCAGCCCATAGGAGACAGTCACAGCTCATCCAATGAGAAACCACTACACTTCCAACTTCTCGTTTATTCCAGCTTCCCCCTTTCTGTATAAAAGGGTGTGCCTCTCTTCTGTGCTGCAGACTTATCTATGGTTCTGCCCTGTTCCAGACTGGAATTCTCTGCTATTCCAAAATAATCAATTTTTGCAGATAAAATAACTGGCAGTTTTCTTTTTAAAGTTAACATTTGGCCATTTCTCCACTATATTGTCCCTTTCACTCTGGGATCACAGTTATGTAATGTCCTATTACATGTCTTGTCTCTGTGCTCCGTCCTAGGTAATTTCTTCAGCTATATCTTCCAATTGACTAAATTCTCTTTGGTTATGTCTAATCTGCTGTTAAATTTTTCTTCGATTTTCAAGCTTCAGCAACTGTGTTTTTCATTTTTTTAAAAGATTTTACTTATTTGACAGAGAGAGAGAGAGAGAGAATGAGAGAGCACAAGCAGGGGGAGTGGCAGGCATAGGGAGAGGGAGAAGCAGGCTCTCCTGCTGAGCAAGGAGTCGGATGCAGGACTCGATCCCAGGGGCAGGACCCCCTGACCATGACCCAAGCCAAAGGCAGACACTCAACCGACTGAGCCACCCAGGCACCCCTATGTTCTTCATTTCTAAAAGTACTTTGGTTTTCCCAAAACAACCTAATAATTTTAGATAGTTTGTCATTTATTCTTATGTTTTCATAGTCCATCAATATCTGATGTTTTTGGATTGTTTATGTATTAGGTATTATGTATGTATGCATTTATGTATTGATTGTATCTGCTTACTTGTTTTTTTTAAATTTAATTCAAAATTTTTTTGAAAGTTGGTTCTAGGGGCACCTGGGTGGCTTAGTGGGTTAAAGATTCTGCCTTTGGCTTGGATCATGATCCCAGGATCCTGCAACCAAGACCCATACTGGTGGGGGGGGGTTCTCTGCTCAGCAGGGAGCCTGCTTCCTCCTCTCTCTCTGCCTGCTTCTCTGCCTGCTTGTGATCTCTGTCTGTCAAATAAATAAATAGAATATTTTTTTAAAAAAAAGAATTGAAAGTTGGCTCTACATCTGGGGCACCTGGGTGGCTCAGTGGGTTGAGCATCTGCTTTTGGCTCAGGTCATGATCCGGGGTTCCAGAGATTGAACCCCAGTGTCAGGCTCTCTGCTCAGTGGGAAGTCTGTTTCTCCTTTTCCCTCTGCCCCTCCCCCTGCTTGTGTGCTCTCTCTCTCTCTTGCAAATAAATAAAATTTTTCTAAAAAGTAGGCTCCACACCCAGCTTGGGGGTTTGACCTCATGCTTCTGAGATCAAGAGTCATATGCTCTACCGACTGAGCCAGCCAGAGGGGCTCACTTGTGGTCAAGTTGGTTTGTTGTCTTGCATGTTTGCTAGTATTTATTATCTTATCATTTTAGGATGTGGGAATCGTGGGAGACCTACACTGGGAGTGCTTTCTTCTGAGCGGACTTGAGCACAGTTCTGCCAGAGGCCCAGAGCTGCTACTAACCCACAACTACTTTATCCCTTCTGGAGTTCATTACCAAATGCATTCAGTTCTCCTGGCAATTTGCTCAAAGCTTAGTCCTAATAGCAATATAAGTCCTAACAACTAATATAAGTATTTTCCTTTGGGAAAGTTCATCCATTTTACATTTTCTCATATTTTACCTCTCTTTGCTCTGATTTCAGCTCATTATTTTCAAATCAAAGCTCATGGGTTTTTGTTGTTGTTGTTCTCATTGGTGAGGACCCCTTGCCTTGCCAAGTGTAACAATGCATTAAGAAGTGTGTGCTATAGGGTGTCTGGGTGGCTCAGTGGGTAAAGCATCTGCCTTCAGCTCAGGCCATGATCCTGGGGTCCTGCGATTGAGTCCCACATCAGGCTCCCTGCCCTGCGGGAAGACCGATTCTCCCTCTGCCTGTTCTTATGCTCTTGCTTGTGCTCTCTCTCCCTCTCAAATAAAAGAATAAAATATTTTTTTAAAAAAGAAATATGTTCTGTAAGTGAGATAGTCTTTTTATTGGGGTAATATATACATAACAAAGGATTTACCATTTTGTCCAGTTTTAAGTGTACAATTCTGTGGCATTAAATAGATTCACGATGTTGTACAAGCATCACCACTGTCCATCTCCAGAATTCTTCATCTTGCAAAACTGAAACTCAATGCATTACGCAGTAACTCTCCATTATCCTCTCCCCCAAGTGTTTGGTAACCTCTCTGTTCTACTTTCAGTGTCCATGAACTTGCCCTTCCAGCTACCTCATTATAATTGTTAATTTTAAAAAAGATTTTATTTACTTACTTATTTGTCAGAGAGAGAGAGCAGGAGCATGTGAGAGTGTGCGCACGAGCAGGCAGAGTGGCAGGGAGAGGCAGAGAGAGAAGCAGGCTCCCTGCTGAGCAAGGAGCCAGAGTGGGACTTGATCCCAGGAGCCTGGAATCATGACCTGAGCCAAAGGCAGCAGCTTAACCCACTGAGCCACTCAGACGCCCCTGTAATTGTTAATTTTGTGTGTCAACTTGGCTAGGTAGGAGGTGCCTGGATATTTGGTCAAACTATTCTGGGTGTGTTGTTGAGGATGTTTTTGGATGAGATTAACATTCAAATGGTAGAGTGAAGAAAGCAGATTGCCCTCCAATTGTTTGAAAGCCTGAATAGAACAAAAAGGCTGACCGTCCTTTAAATACAAGAGAACTCTTCCTGCCTGACTGCCTTTAACCCGGACATTGGCTTTCCTAGCTTTGGGGTTCAAACTGAATTACTCTTCCTAAGTCTTGAGCCTGCTGGCCTCCAGCCTGGGATTTACACCATCACCCATCTTGGTTCTCAGGCTCTTGGACTCAGACAGAACTCGACCATTTGTACTCCTGGGTCTCCAGTTCCTTACAATTATCTCTCTTTATACACAGACATACACACACACACACTCTATCAGTTCTGTTTCTCTGGAGAAGGCTCACTAGTACAGTCATGGAAATGGACTCATACAACACTTGTCCTTTTATGTCTGGCTTATTTCAGTCTGCCACATGCCCCATGACCCATTGTGGGGTGTGGCCTATTTCATTTAACATAATGTGTTCAAGGTTCATCTATATGGTAGCATGTATCAGAGATAAACCCTTTTAAAAATGGGAATGTCTTCTGGAATATAGATTATCTATATCCTGGTCCACTGAGCCACCAGAAGTGGAAGTCTAACGCAGCGTTGGAGGACCAGGGAATTCCTCCTGGAGATAGTGTTTATCTGAGACTTAAAGAATCAGCCAAGAAAAAGGAGTTCTTCACCCCCTGCTTCTCGCCATCATCCTGGATGACATCAACATCCACAGGATAATCAACTTTTGGCTCTCCTCTCCTCTTTCCTGGGATTGTATATCCTTGCTTAGAGTCACTGTGTCCTCCCCAAATGCCTTTCATGGTGTCCTATTACTACAGATACTCAATAAAATATGTCCTCAAAGTTTGATCCTATATCAACCTTGTTATGTTTCTAAATGTCCAGCCCTAGGAGAGATTTTGGGCCTCTCCCATGAGACCGGCATACCTTTACTTGGCCATTCTGAAGAACAAGAGTCCAGCTGCGGCCATCCTGACTGCCGGCGATGAGGAACTCCTTCACATACATGTCGGTGAGGAGAGACCTCACCCCCTGCGTGATGACTCCTGTGACTTTCATTGTCTTCTGGAAGTCCACTTGCAGCCACTCTTTTGGATTATTTGCCTGGGGAAAGTCAGTTAGACTAGTAACCTATTGGTTACTATTTGCCCCCAGAAAATTTCTTCCCTACCATGTCAGAGCAGGCATCACTCTGCATTTTTTAAAAAATATTTTATTTATTTATTTGACAGACAGAGATCACAAGTAGGCAGAGAGGCAGGCAGAGAGAGAGGAAGGGAAGCAGGCTCCCCGCTGAGCAGAGAGCCTGATGCGGGGCTCCATCCCAGGACCCTGAGATCATGACCTGAGCCGAAGGCAGAGGCTTAACCCACTGAGCCACCCAGGCGCCCTCTCACTCTGCATTTTAACAGTCTCTTTGTCAGTCTCCCTTCTTAGACTCTAAGCAACCTTACTGCTGCAATTTTTCATGATTCGTCCCTGTGCCCTCAGGGTCTGCCATTTAATAGGAGCCCAGTAAGTGTTTCCTGAATGAATATACAGGCCCTATACAGACAGACTTATAAGAGCTATTCAGGGACTGAAAAATCACAAATCCAGTGGTCTGGGAAAACAACTGTGCCCAGCAAACTGTACATGATGGCCACTTTCCTTTGAGGCACCAAGAAACGTGCGAAGAGGGCCAGTTGTTGAGAAGGGTCTGCCAGACCGACTTCGGCTACCATGGTTCCATCACGAAGACATCAGCCCAGTATCGCTAGAGATTCTGCAGCCCGGAGGCTCAGTTAGGGATCACTTCCCCCAACAAATGCTATGCAGATTTCTCCCCCCCGCCCAGACACAACCACCCTGGCACCTTTGGGAACAATCAGGTGACAGAAATGCCTTTAAAGAAACAGTCAAGGACCTGTTCTGTTCTTTCCCAACCTGCACCCCTCCTCTGCGTCAGTTAGATGGAAGATCTGCCACCTCTTACCTGAGGCCTCCAGGCGTTAGCTCTCCCCTGCAGGTGTAGTCGGGCTTGGGACGGAGACCAAGTGGCGAACATGCTATTCAGGTAGGATGAGGCAGTAATCTGGGCATCTGCTATCTCTTTATTCTCCATTCCCAGTGGCATGCTGCAACCTCAGAGAAACGGAAGGACTGTAGTCGTCAGAAGATGCCTGCGTCCACTAACGCTCCAGGACATCACTTCCCAGGCATTAATTTCTGCAGGACATCACTTCCCAGGCATTAATTTCTGCATTGGTTCTGTTACTGTTAGCCTAACAAGCCCCTCATTTCTGAGTCAGCTCTTCCCAGGTCTGTCTGAACCCTAGGCTTACAGTGACCAAGTCCTCGGTTTGGTCAGGACTGCACTGGTTTTGGCATTAACCATTTTGTGTCCCGGGAAACCCCCCTACTCTTGAGAATGCCAGGACAGTGACTCATCCTCCCCAGGGTTGGGAGAGGGGAGGATCCATGATGGCTTGGCACTTACTGTTTAAATCACAGCCCATAAGCTCCATGCGAAGAGTGCTGCGGATGCTGTAATGTGTTGGGTGCAAACGGATGTACCGAGCAATGATTGGAGGGTTAAAAATATTGTGTTTTATCCCGGATGAATCCACATTGCCAAAGAAGACCTGTAGGGAGGGATTAGCACAGGTACATGGAAAGTGGAGACAGTACAAAGCAATCACATCTTCCTTCTAATTTTGCTTTGCATGTTTCTTAACAGCATTCAACACTCAAGTAAAACCCTTCTGGCTAGACAGGATGTTAGAGTGGAATACAAGAAGGAGAGAAACCCCTGGAAGAAGTCAGGGCTGGTGAAGTGCTCTTCTGCTCTGGGGTCCTGTAAAAGGCTCAGCAAAGTTGAAGAAATCATTTAGGGCTCTGCTATCCCAGCAGTCTGAACATCACCTGGGAGCAGTTAGAAATCCTGCATCTGGGCTCTGTTCCATGTCTACTGAATCAGAAGGCAAAGTTTGAGATGCACTAGCTCAGGGCAGAGTCAGCACCCTGCCCCACAGCCTCTGAGCAACCTTCCAGGAATGTGGTGTGTGTGTGTGTGTTTATGCATGAACTGTCAGGCTTTAATTAATAATTCATTGTATATGAATTCTTGAGACACATGTTAACATCCAACATGTGGGGTTTAAGACCTTGACAGGTCTAGGTTCCAGAGGAAAGTGCATGTCATATTTAAAGGAAAAGGAACACAGTTTGAGAAACATGATAGTGATGCCTATTCAAACGGCTTAGATTTAAACCATGGCATACAGTATAACGAAACTTGAAAATTATCTTTTACAAAACATTTGCGATTTGTATCTGCTTGAATATACTAAAACAGGAATTAATGTGTCTGTTATATAATCACACATCAGAGTTATAGTATTATGGGGAATTTTCTAAGAAATTGTTTGCTGGGGCACCTGGGTGGCTCAGGTGGGTAAGTGTCTGCCTTCAGCTCAGATCATGATCATAGAATCCTGGGATCGAGCCCCACAATGGGCTCCTTATTCAGTGGGGAATCTGCTTCTTCCTCTCACTCTGCCCCCCCCACTCATTCTCTCTCTCTCTCTCTCAAATAATAAATAAAAAAATCTCTAAAAGAAGAATATGGGGGCACCTGGATGGCTCAGTGGGTTAAAGCCTTTACCCTTGGCTTGGGCCATGATCCCAGGATCCTGGGATCAAGCCCCACGTTAGGCTCTCTGCTCAGCAGGGAGCCTGCTTCCCCCTCTCTCTGCCTGCCTCTCTGCCTGCTTGTGACCTCTGTCTGTCAAATAAATATATAAAATCTTTAAAAAAAAAGGAGTTCATTTTCATGTATGCTGTGAGGGTTAGGGTAATAATAGACATCGGGAACAAGACAAGAATGTCTGCTTTCACTGTTTCTATTCAAGATTGTAAAAGAAATCCTAGCCGGAGCAATGACACAAGAAATGGAAATAAAAGGCATCTATATTGGAAAGGTAAAAGGAAAACTATCTCTATTGTCAGATGACATAATCTTATATATAAAAAATCCTAAATATAGAAAGCACATAAAGTTAGTAAGTGATTTCAATAAAATAGCAAGATATGAGATCAACACACAAAAATCAGTTGTGTCTCTATATAGGAGCAATGAAAAAATCTAAAATGAAATTGACAATTCTATTTTTTAAAGATTTATTTGACAGAAAGAGAGAGAGAGAGAGAGGGAGCCTGTGAGTGAGGAGCAGCATGGAGGAGGGGCAGAGGGAGAAGCAGGCTCCCCACTAAGCAGGGAGTCTGATGTGGGACACGATTTCAGGACCCTGAGACCTGGCCTGAGGTGAAGGCAGATGCTTACACCACTGAGTCAACAAGGCATCCTCAAAAATTCTATTTAAAATAGCATCAAATGGAATTAAATACACAGGAATAAATTTAGTCAAGGCGGTGCAAGATTTGTGCACTGAAAATTACAAATCATTGCTGAAAGAAATTAAAGAGGACGTAAATAAACTGAAAGTCATCCTGCCTCAGTAAACCGAACAGGTAATATTGGTAAGATGTCCGTAATCCCCAAGGCAGTACAGAGATTGAATACAACCCATATCAAAATCTCAAAGAGTTGTTTTGCAGAAATGTTAGAGCCAATCGTAAATGCATGTGTCCCTGCGAGGGACACAGATAGCCAAAACCATCTATCCGGAAGAAGAACAAAATTGGAGGACTCGCACTTTCCAATTTCAAAACGTATTTCTGAGCTCCAGCGAGCGATCCCAAAAAGTGTGGTACTGACACAACGGTAGACATATAGGTCAACGATTAGGAAGTTAGAGTGAGAAACAAACCCACGGGTTTATGAATAGTTGGTACCGAACAAGGGTGCCCAGGCCACTCAATGTAGGAATGAGCAATGTCTTCCAGGTGTGGTGCTGGGAAAACTGAACATCCGCAGACACGAGAAAGAATGTGGAGTCCAGGATAAAACCGAAATTGAACCCCCCAGATGGCTCACAAGCCTGAATGTCAACAGGAAACTATGAAACCCTTGGTATAAAACACAGCTGTAAAACCCGGTGGCTTTGGTTAGGCGAGGTTCCTTAAATACGGTGGCAGCCAAAGCACAGCCACAAAAAAAGGAGGAGGAGGAACAGAAGAGGGAGGAGGAGGGAGGAGGAGGAGGAGGGGTGGGAGGAGGGGGAGGAGCCGGAGGAGAAAAACAAAGGATAAGTTGTACCCCAACCAAAGCAAATCTACTTGTGCACCAAAGGGCTCTGTCTAGAAACGGTCTGTTTCTAGAAACTATTACACAAGAGTTTCTTAAATGGGGTAGGAAAGGCAGAGGCACACAAGAAGCAGGAGGAGGAGGGGGCAGGGAGGAGGAAGAAGAGGGGGAGGAGGGGGAGGAGGAGGAGGAGGACTTGGGGAGGGGAGAAGGAGGAACAGTGTAGGCCGGGAAAGGCCGGAAACCCCTGCCCCAGGACGGGAGAAGCCTTTGCCAGGCACCTAGGCGACAAGGGCGTCTTCTTCCGGACGCCCAAAGAACACTTTGAACTCAGCCACAAAGAGGCGGACAGAGCCGGGCCGAGCACGGGAGCCGACAGACGTTCCTCCGAAGCGCGCGTGCAAGCGACCAGGAGGCCCATGGACAGCCGCTGCCCATCGGTGGCCGTTAGGGACGTGCACGTCCAAAGCCCTGGGAGGGGCGCCTGGGTGGCTCGGCGGGAGGAGCGTCTGGACTCTGGACCTCGGCTCAGGCCAGGCCTGTTCTCTGGGTTGCGAGACCCAGGCCCGCGTCAGGCTCCACGGTGGGCTCTGCGCCGGGCATGGAGCCTGCTTCAGCTTCTCCCCCTCTCTGTCGCCCTCTGCCCCTCCTCCGCTCCCTCTCTAAGAGGGCGGGGGCGGGGGGCGAGGTTGCCGTGAGATGCCACTTCGCCCCCCAGTAGGACGGCTCTTCTAGGCCCCAGAAAGACCAACCAAGCGGGAAATGACCAGTCTGGGCGAGGATGTGGAAGAACTGGGACCCTGGCCCACGGCTCCTGGGATGGGGGAGTGGTCCGGCTGCGGCGGGGAAGGTAGCCAGGGAATGACCCTAGGACCCCGCGAGCCCGCTCCTAGCTCCACAGGGCACGGCACGGGAAACAGGAGCTCAGACAGAACCTTGTAGGCGACCGTCCACTGCGGCGCACTTCCCATGGGCCCGGAGGTGGACATCACCGCCAGGCCTGTCCGCTGAGGACCAGAGTCCACGACTCGTGGTCTCTCCGTGCTGTGGGCTCCTGTCCACAGCCATCAGAAGACACCAAGTGGGGGAGGAAGGGGGGTGCCGTGGGGAGCGTCTGCCGGCCAGCTGCGGGGCTTCCTTTTGGGGGCGGGGCCCACGCTGTGGAGCGAGATAGGGGTGACGGTCGCCCCACACGTCGAGGGTCTGCTTGGGGCCACGAGGTCCTCCCCCGTCTGGGGTCTCTTGGGTAGGACGTCCCAGTGGGGCAGAAGGTGAGCCTCCATCTCCTCCGCGAGGCGTCGTGGGGGGCCGTGGGGGGGAGGGGCGGGAGGGGCGGGGGGGGCAGGCTCCCACTCGCGCCATTTCTCGGCGGGCCCGAGCTCCCGGCAGGGGCCGATGGGAAAGCGGTGACCTCACCGGATCTACGTGTCCCGAAGTGTGTGGCCCCGGACCAATGACGGGGGTCGGTCCGTGGTCGCTAGGAGACGGCGGCGTAAGGGTCCGAGTCACGAGTCCCAACCGGGTGGTTGGAGAAGTTGGGACTCGCTGAGCCCCGCTGAGCCCCGCTGAGCCCCGCCGATCTCCGCCGAGCGCCGCCGAGCCCCGCCGAAGCCGCTGAGCCTCGCCGAAGCCGCTGAGCCCCCGCCGAGCCCCGCCGAAGCCGCTGAGCCT
>NC_081575.1:785923-793313 GCF_022355385.1 Mustela nigripes | reverse complement strand
CGCCGAAGCCGCTGAGCCCCGCCGAGCCCCGCCGAAGCCGCTGAGCCCCGCCGAGCCCCGCCGAAGCCGCTGAGCCCCGCCGAGCCCCGCCGAACCCCGCAGAGCACCGCCCACCTAGGCCCGTCGCCGAGCCCGAGCGCAGCCGAGGCCCAGCATGCCGGCCAAGAGGAGCCGTCGAGGGTCGTCCGGAGGCCAGAGGCAGGCCCGCTCCCGCACCGCCCGAGCCGAGCTGTCGTTCTCCGTGAGCCACGTGGAGCGCCTCCTGCGCGAGGGCCGCTACGCCCGGCGCCTGGGCTCGTCCGCGCCGGTCTTCCTAGCGGCCGTCATCCAGTACCTGACGGCCACGGTCCTGGAGCTGGCGGGCAACGAGGCCCGGAACTGCGGCAGGACGCGCATCACCCCGGAGCTCGTGGACATGGCGGTCCACAACAACGCGCTGCTCAGCCGCTTCTTCGAGTCCACCACCATCTCCCAGGTGGCCCCGCCCCACGACTAGCTGCCGCCCCACGCCACCCGGCCGCTCGGCCCGCCCGCCCCAGCCGGGCCTGCTCCCCGCTGCGGCGGCCCGGGGCGGGCTGGGGCCTCGGGCCCAGCGCCTCGAAGTCCCCACAAGGGGCTCAAGAAACCCGTGTGTCCAAGCAATAAAAGCCAAGGAAAGAAACCTGCGCGCCTGTGTGTGTTTTCGCGCGTGCGGGCGCTTCGGTCACTCGGTGGGCCACGTGCTTCGGGGATGTCCCCCGAAGGACGGACCCACCCCCAGGCAGGGGGGTGGGGGGGTTCGGAAGAGCCGTTTCTCTCAGGGACGGTGCACGGGCGTGGCCCCGGGTGGGACAGGCTGGAGGGGGGTGGGGGGGGGGGCGCTGGCGCCCCCGAGACCCCCACATGAGTGCCGAGCAAGCCAGAGCCCGGGACCATCCCGGGAAGGACGGGGTTCCTGGGGCCGCAGCTCAAGACCAGGACCGCGGCGTCGTGGAGGGGACAACGTGCCAGGGCGACCCCCCGGGGATGGGGCCGAAGGGTGGACACACCTGTCGGCGTGGACTCTGGTAGGGCAGGGGCTTGGTCCGGAAGGTTGAGGAGGGACGGTGCAGGGGTGACGGGCGGGGAGGGGGTGGGTTGGCCACCGCGAAGCGTGCAGACTTGGCGGGGTGGACACACTTGGGGCGGCGGGCGGGGAGCAGGGACTCGGCCCTCGCGAACCATGCGGACTTGGCCTTCGGGCCACGTGGCGCCGCGGCTTGAGTTCTGCTCGGCTTCCGTTTAGGGACGCTAGGGGACGCCCGTGCTAGCAACCCGGGCCAGCAGGCTGTCGCCTGGCAACAGCCGGCCCCTGGCCAGGCCCCGCCCCAGGACTGACGATTTGCATAGACAACACCGCCCCCCCCCCCCCCCCCCCCCCCCCCGTGAGGCCTCTGGCGGCCGATCCCGCGCTTTTCCTAGCGCCGGCGCGGCAGGGCGCGCGCGCACGCGCGGTAGTGCGGCCTCCTCCCCCACCCCCGCACCCCCGCCTCACCTCGACCGAGCGAGCGGCTCGGAAGGCACGTCGCCTCCAGGCGCCGCCGCGCCCCACCGACTGCGTCAGAGAGCAGGCGACGAACATGGCGGCGTCCGCGGCCGGCCTGGGCGGCGGCGCGGGCCCCGGGCCCGAGGCTGGGGACTTCCTGGCCCGCTACCGCCAGGTGTCCAACAAGCTGAAGAAGCGGTTCCTGCGGAAGCCGAACGTGGCGGAGGCGGGCGAGCAGTTTGGCCAGTTGGGCCGCGAGCTGCGTGCCCAGGAGTGCCTGCCCTACGCGGCCTGGTGCCAGCTGGCCGTGGCGCGCTGCCAGCAGGCGCTCTTCCACGGGCCCGGGGAGGCGCTGGCGCTGACCGAGGCCGCCCGTCTCTTTCTGCGGCAGGAGCGCGACGCGCGCCAGCGGCTCGTCTGCCCGGCCGCCTACGGGGAGCCGCTGCAGGCCGCAGCCAGCGCTCTGGGCGCCGCCGTGCGCCTGCACCTCGAGCTGGGCCAGCCGGCCGCCGCCGCCGCCCTCTGCCTCGAGCTGGCCGCCGCCCTGCGCGACCTGGGCCAGCCGGCCGCCGCCGCCGGCCACTTCCAGCGCGCCGCCCAGCTGCAGCTCCCGCAGCTGCCCCTGGCCGCGCTGCAGGCGCTCGGCGACGCCGCCTCCTGCCAGCTGCTGGCGCGCGACTACAACGGCGCCCTGGCCGTCTTCACGCGCATGCAGCGCCTGGCGCGGGAGCACGGCAGCCACCCGGTGCAGCCGCCGCCGCCGCCGCCGCCCCCGCCGCCGCCGCCGCCGCCGCCTCCCCCGGGGCAGCAGGCGGGCCCCGGCGCCGCCCTGGCCGTGCCCGCCGCGCTGCTCCCTCCCAGCGCCGCCTCCGCGCCCGGCGCTTCCTCTCCCGCCACGCTCGGAGCCTTCGCGGACGTGTTGGTCCGCTGCGAGGTGTCCCGCGTGCTGCTGCTGCTGCTCCTGCAACCGCCGCCCGCCAAGCTGCTGCCGGAGCATGCCCACACCCTGGAGAAGTACTCCTGGGAGGCTTTCGACAGCCACGGGCAGGAGAGCGGGGGCCAGCTTCCCGAGGAGCTGTTCCTGCTGCTCCAGTCCTTGGTCATGGCTACCCACGAAAAGGACACGGAAGCCGTCAAGTCGCTGCAGGTGGAGATGTGGCCGCTCTTGACTGCTGAGCAGAATCACCTCCTTCACCTCGTCCTGCAAGAAGCCGTCTCCCCCTCGGGACAGGGCATCTGATGAATCACTTCGACCAAGGGACTTTGGGCTCGTGGCAGAACTTCGTGCATCTGCCCTGGCCTTTGGGCCGAGGGGCGGGGCGGGGGGTGCGGGCGGGCGGCGGGGAAGGGAAGGGGGTCCGAATAAAAGACAGGAATCCTCGCAGTTCTGCCTTGCTCTTACTCCGCTTGCCTCCTGAGGCTTTAAGTTGATTACAAGTTACCTGTGGTCCCAGAACTTACTGCCGAGACGGTGGGAGGGAAACCACGTGGCAGGATCCATGGAGGACACGGCTCTCTTCCCCCAGACTGCCCACAGACAAATAAGAGCCCCCTAGGTCGCCTGGGTGGCTCAGCTGCTTAGGCGACTGCCTTCGGCTCGGGTCATGATCCCGGGATCGAGTCCTGGGATCGAGCGCCGCATCCGGCTCCCACCTCTGCGGGGAGTCTGCTTCGCCCTCTGACCTTCTCCCCTCTCATGCCTGCACACTCTCTTTCTCGCTCAAGCAAATAAACAAAATCTTTACCAAAAAACCAACCAACCAACAACAACAAAAAACCCCAAACCAAAAACAAGTCAGAACCCCCTTTATCCCTTACCTCTTCTTCCACCTGACGCCCCGCCCCCTACATCTTTGTTGCAAAGTGAGGACTGGATTTTGCACAGCGCCCAGTACGTAAGCTATAGGATTTTTTTTTTTTTTTTAATCGTGATTGGATTTCTTAGCACAGATCAGTGTCAATCCAAGTGGCCAACCAAGTTCTTTGTTTCGTCCGCCCCACACCTATTCTTCGGGATGATTTGACGCCCTAAGCGGTTGTGGCTACGGCCCCAGGTCCATAAGAAAGCCCTTCGGATGCTCCTAGCGTGGGGTTTAGCTTTCCTTCCATCTGTAACATGGGAACAGCTTCTCCACATAATCAGGAAGCAGAAAGGAGAAAAACAGGTGGCTGTCTTTCAGGTCCATGAGCTAGTCATCCCTTTGACACAGACAGTGTGTGTTAGTCCTCAGGCTGTGCCAGCCCAGGAGTCTACAGAGACCCTCTGCCACGTGGACCTCTCAGCTGCAAGGCCGCTGGGTCCCGTGCAAGGGGCGGGGGCGCGTTCTAACACAGGTGGGCCCGATGTGCCTTGGAATTCACCGTTCCGGTTCTAGGTTCTAGCCCCAGAGGTATGCCTAGCCCACGGGACGACTTTTATTTGTAGTAGGGATCTCTCTGCAACTCTGCCTTAACACAAATGTGTAAAATCAGCATGGTTCTTTCGTATCGCGTGCACGTGCCTATGCCGGACCGCGTCTTTGTTTCCCAAGAGCAGGACAGCAACCCGTTTCAAAGTACTACATTTACAAAGATTCTTGTTCCGCACCTTACATGCAAATGTTACAAACTGGGTGTTTTTAAATTCAATCTTTTCCTCTTTGCAGTTGTGAGAGTGATCACGAGAACTCTTCAGAATATAATCTCCCTCTCCAGTCATTCAGCTTTGGGAAAATGCATCCTCTAGGCTGAAGCTGTATACAGTACTAATCTTTTGGGGTGCCATTTAAGGACACGGTTTGGCACATTTCTGTTTTGCCTTCAGTGTGTGTGTTTGGGGGGGGAGGTGGATATATTGAGGGTTGTTACCATGCCTTAAGTGCCTCAAAATGGGTGGGACTTTCAGGGTAACCTTTACTACCTCTAGTTCAACAATGTGGAAGCAATAGGTAAGGGAATACAAGAGAGGCCCATCAGAGACAGAATCAGCTACCATTCCCATGGCTGCCTGGAAGGGTCTTTCGGAGTCCTAGAAGCCTAGTCTAACTTACTGCAAAAGTGGGTAGGGTGTTAGAAACATGAAAAGAGGCTCAACATCATTCATCATCAGGGAAATGCAAGTCAGAACCACAATGAGATATCCCCTCACTGTCAGAAAGGCTAAAAGCAGAAACACAGGAAACATGTGTTGGCGAGAATGTGGAGAAAAAGGGACCCTCTTGCACAGTTGGTAGAATGTCCTCTGGTGTAGCTGCTCTGGAAAACACTATGGAGATTCCTCAGAAAGTTAAAAATAGAGCTACCATCTGGTCAAGTAATTCCACTACTGGGTATTTACCCAAAGAAAATGAAAACACTAATTCAAATTGATATATGCACCCCTATGTTTATTGCATTATTTACAACAGCCATATTATGGAAGCAGCCCAAATACCCATCCATGGATGAGTGGATAAAGAAGACACACAGATTGGAATATTTCTGAACCATAAGAAAGAAATCTTGCCATTTGCAACATGGATGTATCTAGAAGTTATAATGCTATGTGAAATAAGTCAGAGAAAGACAGTATATGATTTCTCTCCCGTGGAGTTTAAGAAACAAAGGATTTGAAAGAAAAAAAGAGACAAACTAAAAACCACAATCCTAAATAGAGAAAACAAACTGAAGGTTACCAGAGGGGAGATAGGTGTGGGGGATGGGTGAACTGGGTGATGGGAATTAAAACTTACAGTGGTGAGCCCTGTGAGTAATGTACAGAGTTGTTGAGTCACTACACTGTACACCTTAAACTAATATAACACTGTTCATTATTTATACTGGAATTAAAAAAGAAAGTAGTTTAAAAAAAGTGGTTAGGGTGCATGGTCCTTTCCGGTTTTGCTTTTTCTTAGTATACGACTCTCACCCTGGACTACAGGCCTGGCCAGCTGCCTTACTGTCTTATTGATGAGGGAGCAGAAGGCATGCTGAGGACAAAGCACAAGCTAAGACCCTGCAGGCAGGGTGCCTGGTGGGTTCCCTAGAGGAGGGAAAGGTGTGACATTCCTCAGGCACTCCTGGCTGCCCAAGAGCAAAGGAAGAGGAAAAATAAATGAGTAACTGATAGAGATCATAGTCATGCACGACATGAATCTCCCATCAGTTTTGCAACTGTCTAAATGACTCATAAGAATAAAAGCAATCTTGGGGCGCCTGGGTGGCTCAGTGGGTGAAGTGTCTGCCTTCAGCTCAGGTCATGATCCCACGGTCCTGGAATAGAGCATCTGGCTCCCTGCTCAGTGGGGAATCTGCTTCTCCCTCTGCCTGCCACTGCCCCTGCTTGCGTGTTCTCTCTCTCTCTCTCTCAAATAAATAAATAAATAAAGTACTTAAAATAAAAAATGAAAAAAAAGCAATCTCATCTATAGCCACAACCTCTAGAAACCTATAGACTCAATTCCCTGGGACCCTCATGTCACCCTCCCCTTCACAGAATAGAAAATCTTACATTATCTGTCATTCCTCACAATGGCAGTGCAGGTCTTTCAGCCCACAGGTTCTGTCCCTGTGCTATAATAAAAAAAAATACCCTTTTCTGCACTGAAAAAGTCTCAAGAATTCTTTCTTGGCCATAGGCTACCGAACTGTACTTCAAACTACATCATTATGACAAGAACGTTTAGGAATTATGATATGTAACTGTGAAAGTATTTGGATTTGGGCTTAAGGAAAAGCCTCCTTAGGCCTTGGGTCTAAACTCCCTGTATTGAGGAGGTGGGGTGGGTGGGATTACCAGAGAGCTTGGTGTTGGGTATACCAGTATAACTCTAGAAAACATGAAGGTTGTTTTTCATTTTCCATTGGCTTATTTACAGATGTCCCTCAGAAACTTCACAGCATAGACAGCTGGGACAAGGCCAGATTTCAGCGATTTTCACAGACTTTGACAAAATCACTTGCTAATTATCAACTTAATGTCAAAACAACACTGATTTCTAACATGACCCCAAAATAAGTATTTTTAAAGC
The DNA here is from genome assembly GCF_022355385.1 of Mustela nigripes. NCBI lineage: Eukaryota > Metazoa > Chordata > Mammalia > Carnivora > Mustelidae > Mustela > Mustela nigripes. The sequence goes on along the minus strand of NC_081575.1, from coordinate 786,821 downwards.
ACATTAAAAATAGTTTTCTTTTTAACCTGAAAACCAGAAGGAAAGAGCCACATCACTGAATTGTTCACTGATAAGTCAAAATTAACATTTACATTATAGACTATTGAGGATGGGGGCAGTGAAGCAGTGGTCCTTAAACGTTCCCCCTCCCTCTTTATGTGGGACATCTGTGATGAGAAATATTGTCAATGAAACATATTCTGTATGTGAACGAAACAGAGATATAAGAACATTTGAGGACCACTACACTGGAAGTTGACAACTAAGACTGAAGTGTCCACGTTCGGCAAACTCTGCAATGGAAGTGGTCTGGTTAATGGTAACTGCCTAGGTGTTCCTCGTGTCATTAGACTAATCTTCAGCTAGCCCTGACAGTCTGCAAACTTTTTCTGTAAAGGAACAGATGGAAATATTTTAGTCTTTTCAGGCCACAAGTGATCTCTATTGCATAATCTTTGTTTTGCAACTTTAAACCTATAAAAACCATTCTTAACTCACAGTCCATAAGAAGCCGGTGGTAGTCCAAATCCATGGATGGGCTCTATCTCTCCCATCCCTTTACTAGAACCTAGAACACAGCAGTTACTCAGTAGCTGTTTGTAAATGAATGACCTCCATGAGAGTAATTATTAACGCTTCTACTACATTGAATGAGAAAGACTGAAAATAAATGAACTAGTCATTAAACTCCAGGTTCCAGGAAACAAAAAATAAAACCAAAAGAAAGTAAAAGAATTTTTGAAGTTTTAAAGGGAAATTAATGAATTAGAACACAATCTCAGGGGCGCCTGGGTGGCTCAGTGGGTTAAGCCCCTGCCTTCGGCTCAGGTCATGATCTCAGGGTCCTGGGATCGAGTCCCACATCGGGCTCTCTGCTCGGCAGGGAGCCTGCTTCCTT
>NC_081575.1:739100-785823 GCF_022355385.1 Mustela nigripes | reverse complement strand
CAATCTCAGGGGTCCCTGGTTAGCTCAGTTGGTTTAGCACCCAACTCTTGGTTTCAGCTCAGGTCATGATCTCAGGGTCATGGGATTGAGACGTATGTTGGATTCCACACTTAGCAGGGAGTCTGCTTGAGGATTCTCTCCCTCTGCCCCTCCCTATACTATCTCTCAAATAAATAAATAAATTTTAAAAACCTGTCCTTCCTGCTCATGTTCTCTCTCAAAACAATAAAAATAAAATCTTTAAAAAACCAACAGCTTCAAATCTATGTTTGATTTTAAGATCAAGAGTTGATTCTTTGAAAATCCAATAGAATAGACAAACACTCACCCACTCTAGTGAAGGGAGAAAGAGAGTGAAAGACCCCTCCCCTAGAAGATAGATAGGATAACTAACCGCTTGTTTGCTTTTCTGTGAACCGCTGGCTTTTAGGCGTAAATTAGGTTATTAATTGCTTATTAATTGCTCTTTTGCCCTTCTGTAACTGCTTGGCTTATAGAAATAATAGAAGACGCCATGATGGCATTCCTACCTTCCCCCTTCCTGTTCCCCCTCCCTGCCTCTCTCCTCCCGCGCGCGGGCCCTCAGAACCAATCAGCTTGTTCCCCCTCCCCGCCTCTCTCTTCGCGCGCGGGTCCCCAAAGCCAATCAGCAAACTCCACGTATGCCTTTTTCAAAAGTTCTAACTGTCAACCAATCAGTTGCGCCCCACCCAAAACTTGTTTGTACCTGTCTATAAAAACCCGGCACCACCCCAGCCGGGTGTGCTCAGCTAGCAGGAGCTGCTGACCACCCGCAGGCGCCTGCGTAACAATAAAGAACCTCTTGCTGACTGCATCCAGTGGCAGTGTTGGATTCTTGGGTAAGGGGATCCGCGGGTCTTTCAAGAGAAATATGTGTGTATGTAGATAATGCTCTATGACACACGTGGGGAGACACAACTCGAATGTATACATTCACATTAGCTACGGGTAATAGAAAATGAGAATACTGATGCTCAGATAAGGAATGGAGAAGATAGCTAAACATCTAGCACTCAGAAAGACAAAGCTTAGTGGCATTTCTACCTAGCTTTGATTAAATGCATGATTACTACACTAATGAAGCCAGTCTAGACCCACAAGTTAACAGGAAAAGATGGAAACTTTCCTACTTTATTTTCAAGTTTAATATCACTCTCATGCCCAAACCTTGTAAATAGAGCTTCTGGAAGAGGTAAACCAATTTTACTGATTAGTATAGATGAAAAATTCTAAATAAAATGTAAGCAAAATGAATCCAGCTAAGTTGTTAATGATTGGTACACTCTGAGTGGGATCCTACCAAAGATGACCTTCCATGATGTAAAGACTCCCATCAGACCTGATTTCAGGCTGCTGACGGAATGTCATGGAATGCTACTAGACTGCCCCAGCAAAGCACTGGGAAATCTCTGGGAAAGCTACTCTCACTTTGTAAATGTGATAAAAAGTGTTTGTTTAAAACTAACAGTGAACATTAAAGAGTAAAATATGGGATCCATTCACAGTGAAGTCAAGAAAACATAGGCTTCTTTGTTTTATACATGGGTCTCTGTGTGTGTGTGTTTCTGCATATTAATCACAAAAGCATTTAGAGTGACTGCTCTTTCCTGTTTACCAGGTCCTGCCAGCGTGAACCAGTATGGTATTCTGGGGGATGTTTGGAGTCCCCAGGGGTCCACATTACAATAAAGAACAAGGGAGCTGGCATTGTCCAGAGACAGGAAAGGTAAAGGGAACACTCCAGTTCCCACCTTGTAAATGCAAATCTATTCTGATTTTGCTTATCAATGGGAATGAAGGAAAAAGCATTCTCTAGGTCGGTTTTCCATCTGTACCAGGTGCCTTGGGCTATGCTAATTTGCTCCAGAGAAGAGACTGCATCTGGAATTGAAAAGTTCTTGTTATCACAGCTGACTACATTTGTGGTGTCTGTCATTTCTCCATGATTCATCTGTCTCTTAAAAGTGGCTGAAGAGGGGCTCTCAGGAGGTTAGAGCCTGGCTGGTGAAGAAACTATTCCCGGTGCAGTCACTGAATGTGCAGAGTCACTTTTCTGTGCAGAGAAAAGATGACTGCCTCAGAGACTGGTGGTTCTCAGCCTCATCCAGGTGTCAGATCTCCACTTCTTTCCACCAGTAACCCTCCTCACTTTAGCGTAACAGACCTGATGGGCTGGGCCATTTAATTGTCACTGCAAGTCTGCAGTTCATAAATTCAGCCCTTAGACCTGGTCTTAAGTCTACGTATCTGTCTATAAGCACAGGATACAGAAGACTCCTCTAGAACACCATGGACGTGTCCTGATTCTCCATATACGTTCATGTATGTTCATGTATATTCATGTATGTTCATGGGTGTTCTTGTGCATACTGTGTAATTTATTTTCCCCTATGTATGCCATAAAAAGAAGGGCTATAACAGGTTGACAGGTCACTCTACAATCAGCTGATGCCATAGTTCTCACCACAGTGACTAAATGCCTCTGTCAGTTGAGTCTCCCATTGTCTTTCTCACCATCTGTAACTCATCCCATAGTATTGCCGCTGATGCTCTGAGAAACTGTGATACCACCACATGCAATCTGCTCCCCGAGGAAGGAAATCACACCTGTATTCCTTGAATATATTAGCAACATAATCCAGAATTCCATTCTGAAGGTATTTCCTTAGGGCTGATTCTGGCATTAATTACTGTGTAAGACGGAGTTTGAACAAGAAATAAGGAACTACTCCAGTTATAATAATTTGAGAGAAGTTTGATAAAGGTACCCAGTATTGCCATCCCTAGGCCTGGTGGGAGGAGGACTGGGAGCAGAACCAGAGGGGGAGCAGAATCTTACAGGAGATTCTTCTAGTGCTTTATAAAAATGACCACAAATTCTTTACATTCCTCCCACTGAGAAGTGGGGTCTCTGTCCCTTGCCCTTGAATCTGGGTGGATGTGAAACCCTCATGCTGTGCGATGCTCAGACCTCATGGAAAGGCCATAAGGAATTGACCTGGGACAGCCCCAGATGCTGTCCTGGCTAAGGCTGGTCTGCACCAACTACCAGACATGCAGGTGAAGATGCTTCTAGATGCTTCCAGGCCCCAGATGAGGCCCTGGTTATTGCGGAGCACAACCAACGACCTCTACTGCACTAGAAATCCTAACCCATTGAATCCCTGAACCAAAGAGAAGGGTTGTTTTTAGGACATTGGGTTTTTTTACTCAGTGATAGTAACCGGACCAGGGAAAGAAAGTCACTCTGAAGGCAGCAGTGACCTTCAGTGGAGAGAAACAGCCAAACCCTCTACAAAGCAGGGCACCAGGAGAATAAATATCATATGTATATGATATCATATCATATAAATCAATATCAATATCATATATAAATAAATACAGTAAATAAATATCATATCAATAAATATTTCATATATATGATATATAAATATCATATATATATATTTTAAAGTAAACTCAATGCCCAATGTGGGGCTTGAACACACAGCCCCGACATCAACTGAGCCAGACAGGTGCCCCAAGAATAAATGTTTTGATCTTACTCTACTTCCTTCCTCTGCTCTCTTGCCAGCACTTTCCAAAAGCTAAAGGATAAGGTAGCCTGCTGCTGTACTCCACACAGGTCAGACAGAAGACCAAGAAGCAGGGTACAGAAGCAGGACCGTGGATCTAATGGGCAACACAGGAGTTATCTTGCCCCAGGCCATCTGAGGACTTTGAACTTAATTCTGAAGAGAAGAGGAAGACACTGAAAGGTTTTAGGCAGGAGACTGATAAAATGATTACCCCAAAAAAACGATGTGCAGCTTTTATCAGGGGAGAGACTAGAGCCAGAGATGACTAGTTAGGAATGTAGCGTAACAGATGCAGAGTGAGGTGAGGGGGACTCAGGCAACAGTGGCAGCTGAATAAATGCAGGAGAAGCCCTTCAAGAGGAATTACAAAGAAAGAACTGCTGGACTTGCGGACCTGCGCATCAGGAGGCATGAAATAACGTATAATAACGTTTCAAGCCTGTTTAACTTAGTGTCTCGTGATCATTTCCCAAGGCTTCACCCATTCTTTTATGTGGAAGAGACAAATCTTCATGTCCATTCCTGGTTCTGCCCCCCTAAACTCAAGTCTTAAATCTCGTGCCTGCTGGAGTTCAACCTAATTTCCCTGCTATCATCTCAAACTCAAAATATCCATAAGTAAACTCATAATGTTATCAATCCACTCAGTCCTAACCACAGATTTCTGTCAACAGAACATCTCTTCATTTCTATTATCTATGAGATCTTTGGTGCTATTTTTTAAACGAATTTTTAAGGTTTTATTTATTTATTTGAGGCACAGAGAGAGAGAGAGAGAGAGAGAGAGAATTAGCAGGGGGGGAGAGGCAAAAGCTGACTTCCCACCCAGCCAGGAACTTGACGTGGGGCTCCATCCCAGGGACCCCCGGATCAGGACCTGAGCTGAAGACAGACGCTCACCTGACTGAGCCCCAGGCGCCCCTGATGCTACTACTTTTCCTCCCTATGTCCATAATCACTCCTTTGCCCATAAGTTGAAATATCTTTTTTGGAATTAAGTTCATAGAAGCTAGGAGTGTTTGTTCCATATCTGCAATCTTTGTCAAAAGCTCTTTAAAAGATTCGTGCATTGTCTTGGAAGAACTAATTACATACCATTAAGGTCCCGGTAGAATTCCCTCGATAACTCTGCCACTTCTTTCCATCAAGACTATACATGATGATAAACTGAGAGATGTAGAGGCTGGAGAACTTCTGACGGGCACCCTGGGTCATGATGCTGTGAATAATCATTGGCACCAACAGATCCACCTGCCAGTTAAAACAACACTTTATTTTAAATGTGTGTACCACCTTCTGGAATTAATTATTGGCTTAAGAAGAGGCCACACCAATACAGGCTACTTCCTGACAAAGCAGACCACTTTCAAGTCAATGTGCTGCACACGGAGCCACATAAACCTAGTGCTCTGCCCACACTTCAGCCTCAGCCAAGTCAGAGCCCATTTTTTCTCCTCTCCCCTCCCCAGGCCAGTCCCCTTCCCTATCAGCACTATAAACTTCTGTCCCTCCTTCACGTGTGAGTTCAGAAACTCTTTTCTGACTCACCCAGACAAATTAAGTGCTGCTTTCTCTATGCTTCTGCTTCCCTTTGTGTACAGTCAAGCAGGAACAGGACAGAGAGCAGCAAGGTCTTCAGAAGCTACAGCACATCTCAGCCCATTACATGCTACACCCAAATGAAGAAACTTCATTTTTGCTCATGGTGTTGTGGTGCAGACAATGGAAGTACCAGGTACACCAATTCTGTGGCTTGTTGCACTGACTTGTACTATGTCCTCATACAGTATGTGCGAGGTCTTTTTTTTTTTTAAATATTTTATTTATTTATTTGTCAGACAGAGATCACAAGCAGGCAGAGAGGCAGGCAGAGAGAGAGAGAGGAGGAAGCAGGCTCCCCGCTGAGCAGAGAACCTGATGTGGGGCTCGATCCCAGGACCCTGAGGTCATGACCTGAGCCAAAGGCAGAGGCTTAACCCACTGAGCCGCCCAGGCGCCCCATGTGTGAGGTCTTTAATGAAGTCTTGCCAGTGTTTCCCACCTACATTTTATAACTGATGAATTCTTGGCAAAGTGCCAATCTAATCTACTTCATCTTCTTCTTGTGCCTTGACTACATTATGACTGGAATCTTGGAGAAATCTGGCCATCAGAAAGTCAACATTTTCACCTGTGTATGCAGCCATGTTTGACTGTGACAGCAAGACACATCTCTGCACAGGGAAGTAAGCAAAGTGGTGAGAGTCACTTCGTGTGCCAGCGGGAGCACTACAGCTGCGCTGCTCTCATCGCCTCCCTGGCTCCCTGGAGCCATTGCTTGCTTTTTGTTTTGTTTTGTTTTGTTTTGTTTTTGGTAAGTCACTATAATTCTTTATTTCTCTGGGGTATTTATTTTATAAAGTTACCAGAACAAGAAAACGTATACCTGGGCTTTTTAGTAGGACAGATGGTTAAAAAAAAAAAAAAAAAAAAAGCTCCTTGAGAATGAGGAGATTTAATACAGATTGGCTGATAATACAATTAGGTGGATTTGTAACTGGTTCAATTACCATAAGCAAACTGTGGCCGTTAGTAGATGATTATCAACCTAAAGGGGGTTCTAGAAACAGCAGAGTATAACAATTACAAATGAGGCCTCTGGACCCCAACGATCACAGTTTGAATTTTGGCTCAACCACTCATTGGCTGTATGACTTGGGGAAAGTGACTTTTCTTTGCTTCAGCTTTCTTATCTGAAATGAGGTTGACAGTAACAGTGTGGTGAGGATTTGTTAAAAATACTTGGACTTGTTTAAAGCACACAGTAAGGAAGCCCTGTCTTCTTCAATATATTTATCGTGAATTAGCTAACGTATAAAAATGTTTACTGATCAAGCAGTAAATTCAGTGAAACTGGGAAGACTAAGAAATTCTTTGGGAGATAGAAGCTTGACAAGCTGGAATAATGGGCCAGATCTAGTGTGTGGGAACTGAACATGGTGTACGACTCGGGTTCTTAGGCTGGGCACGGAAAAGGCACTCTATTTACTAGTCTCATTAGGTTGTAGACAATGAAGGACATATAATTCCCCAAATGGAAATGACAATGCTATCACAATAAATAAATCAATGGAACAACAGAGGCAGGACACACAAAGAGATGACAGTGTCCGCGACCCAGGGATATACATAAGGTTGAAAGAAAAGCAAGGTCAGAAAATGGGGTTGGACAGCTTCCCAAGAAACAAAAATTCTCAGGAATTCGTGAGTAGTCAGTTCAAACTGAGTCGTAACTAGCAGTCTTTGGGCAGTGAGTACCAGAGGCGGGGGGCACACTCGGGCTCTAGAGGCAACCGACTGTCGCGGCGAGGCCTCATGTAGCAAGTCCCTATATGTTCGCCCTTGAAGGGGTCAGAGCCATGAGTGAACCCATGTTCACTGGATAAAATCTTTGGATATGTTGGATGAAATATAATATATTATTAAAATGATTTTCACATGTTTCTTTTTAAATGTGGCTATTAGGAAATATGAAATTACACATGTGGTTTGCATTTGTGGTTCAGATTATAATTATCATATTGGACAGTGCTTCTCTAGAGGAAATGGGAAAAGGAGAAAATCTGAAAGAGCTAGTCATTTAGAAAAGAAACAGAGTAACCTTAAAGACAAAAAACAAGCAGAAGCCACTCTGTTCTTTCTCTGTCGGTTACCTGGAGTTTGATAACAATAACTTTTGTTTTGAGCTTGCAAGAGGAATCATGACACGACTGAGTGTGATGCGCTTTCTAACCTTGATCCAGGAGAAGGGATCCTTGGTGCTCCAGGCATTGACTGATCCGGAATAATGAAGTCTGGCCAACTTTGGGGCCCACTGTCCTTTGCCCAAGAAAGGAAAAAGAGATTAGATTCAGCTGTGTTGGTCCTAGATACTTAGGAATAAAATTGCTTTCTCTTTTCTTTTAAGATTGTATTTATTTATTTGGGAGGTGCAGGAGTAGGGGAAATAGAGGAGGGGAGGGGCGGACGGAGAGGGACAAGTAGACTCACAGGCCTGAGATCACGACCGGAGCTGAAATCAAGAACCAGTTAACAGACTGGGCCACCCTGGTGCCCCTAAATTTGATCTCTTGAGAAAGGTTAAACGTAGCTGAGGAGAAGATAAAGGCAAAAAGCACAGTAGTATTTAATTTTTTAAACTTAATAATTTTGTTTATTCTTAGCACCGCTAATTAGGTGGTACTGGAATGTATTACAAGTATTATAAAATGCTATCATTACTTCTTTATTACATAATGTATGTTCCTTCTAGAAAAGTTAGTTAATGAGAAATAAAACGTAAGTAAAAATGAAAGTTAAAAAAATCATCCTTTTGGGGCGCCTGGGTGGCTCAGTGGTCATGATCAGGTCAGGTCATGATCTCAGGGTCCCAGAATCGAGCCCCCCATCAGGCTCTCTGCTCAGCGGGGAGCCTGCTTCCTCCTCTCTCTGCTTGCCTCTCTGCGTACTTGTGATCTCTCTCTCTCTCTGTCAAATAAATAAATAGAATCTTTAAAAAAAATCATTCTTTTGCCTACAGACAAATAATATTATTTTGGTAAATAACTCTCAAGCTTCGTTTTCTTCTCCTTAAAGATTTTATCAATAGCCAAACTATGGAAAGAACCTAGATGTCCATGAACAGGTGAATGGATAAAGAAGATGTGGTATACATATATACAACAGAATACCATGCAGTCATCAAAAGAAATGAAATCTTGCCATTTTCAATGATGTGGATGGAACTAGAGGGTATTGTGCTGAGCCAAATAAGTCAATCAGAGAAAGACAATTATCATATGATCTTACTGATATGAGGAATTTGAGAAACAAGACAGAGGATCAGAGGGGAGGAAAAATGAAACAAGACAAAACCAGAGAGGGAGATAGACCATAAGAGACTCTTAGTCTCAGGAAACAAACCGAGGGTTGCTGGAGTGGAGGGGTGTAGGAGGGATAGGGTGGCTGGGTTATGGACATTGGGGAGGGCATGTACTATGCAGAGTGCTGTGAACTATGTAAGCCTGATGATTCACAGACCTGTGCCCCTGAAACAAGTAATACATTTTATGTTAATAATAAATAAATAAATAAATAAATAAATAAATAAGAAGAGTAACTACTACAGGTCTGGGATTTATCTGCTAGAGAGAGAGTGAGCGAGAGTGAACAGGCAGGGGAAGGGGCAGAGGGAGAGCGAGAAGCAGGCTCCCTGGATTCCAGGTTCTGGATTCCAAGACCCTGGGGTCATGACCTGAGCCAAGGGCAGATGCCTAACCAACTGAGCTACCCGGGTGTCTCATCAGGCCTTGTTTGCAAATGGCACTTTTTTCCCTCTAAAACAGGGTTGACAAACCTTCTTTTGTAAACAGCCAGATAATAAATAATTTAAGCTCTGCCGATCATTTGGTTTCAGCTACTTAACTGTTGTGGTAGAGTGAAAGCAGCCACAGACAACTGTAGGTCAGTGGGGCTGGCTGTATGTGTCAGTACAAGATTCTAGGTACAGACGCTGAAATACAAATTTCACATAATTTTCACATGTCATGAGACATTCTTCTTCTTTTTCCCCCCAATCATTTAAAACTAGAAAAATAATTCTTAGTTTGAAGTCTACATAAAAACAAGTGGTGGTGCTGGGGGTTGGGAGAGGGTGGTGGGTTATGGACATTGGGAAGGTATGTGTTATGGTGAGTGCTGTGAACTGTGTAAGCCTGAAAATTCACAGACCTGCACCCCCGGGGCTTATAATACATTATATGTTAATAAAAAATTAAAAAAATAAATAATTGGTGGGCTGGATTTTGCCTTTAGGCTCTAGTTTGCTTACTGTTGCTCTAAAACAGTATCTGGGAGTTGTCTGCAGATCCTGCTCAAGCTTTCCTGTCGCTGCTCATAGCAGAGTGAAAACAACGGACTCAAGGGGAGCACCAGGGAATGCAGGTAGGACATGTAAGGAGGTGGTCATGAGGAGTGATAGTAGCTTGAACAGTGGCAATCAGAGGAGAGAAAATGGATTTAAGATGCACTTGTGGAGTTGACGTAATAGAAGGATGGAGATGGATGGGTTATCTAACCCAACAGAAATGAAAAAGATACAGTCGTCAGCCCAGTTCTTGGGAGACAAAATACTGGTATTTACCATATTGTCCTGAAGCTGTAATCTGAAAATCTCGGATGTATCCAGAAGCCATCCCCAGCGGAGTCTGACACTCTGAAATCAAAGGAGAGGGGCGTGACAGCTAGCGGTACCTAAAATTCAGCCTTCACAAAGGCAAGCCAGTGAGAATGGGCGAATACCAAGCAATGGTCTATAGTTTCTATTGTTTACCATGTCATTTAATTCGCTCTAATAGAACCATCCACATTCTGCAGCTGCGGAACGAAGTAGACCAATGGTTCTCTGACTTGTTTATGGTTGAATCTTGAACTCTTCCAAGCCATATTTGTAAGTTATCTTTGGCAACCGAACCAAAATTCAGTTTCAAATTTTGCTCTTGGAGATGCTGGAGCTTCACAAAGTTGTGAGAACGAAGTTATTTTTAGCACCAGTTTGTTAAATACTTAGAGCTTCAGGTTCGCACATATTTGCTCTTCCCTGAGGACTCTGATAATTTCTGCCAGCAATGTTCATTGTAGATTCGTTAATGACTGTGAGCTTGTATTTATTTCTTGATAAAAGCAACCGTCCTAGGAAGGAGGAAAGCTACTTACTCTTGTTGTACACCAGAAAAAGAGTGCTCATCCCCGCTTGTAGGTGCTCGCCAATAAGGCATTCTATCCGCCAAATTCCAACTTTGGATGGTAGCATTTCCACAGTCTCAAAAACACCTTTTCAAAAACAGAAGGAACAAAAATTATTTCTTTTTACTAAAAAATGAGCATGAGAAACATTGTTTCATGCAGAACACCCAAGGAGAGCCACCTAAGTCAGTTCTACCACTCTTGGCCCCCTCAAAGCCAAAGTGCTTTGCTATGTGACCCCGCCAATTTGAAGGTACTGAAGATTGAGCTCTGATAGCCCCCACTCCTGGGAAATGGGAGAAACGGGCTGGTGGGGGAAAAGGAGAGAGCCACTGCACTCACAGAGTGCCAAAGGTTATTGTGTTTTTTTGTGCCCCCCCCATCAACCAGATGTGAGCTCCCTGGGTCAGGGAAGTGAGGGTGAGGTCCTCGTGGACCTAGGCCACTAGGGCTGCCTTGAGGGCCAACGCAACCCAGCAGTAAGAAGCTAGAGGGGTACCGAGGGGCTGAGGCACGAGTCACAAGTGACTCCCTAGAATAAAGGTGTCTGTCGTAAGTAGATAAGAACTGTCCTAGCATTTAACCTTTACCATTTCCATGCTGCAGTTCAAAGCAGCAGCCACGAAGGGGTTGGGGAGGACACACAATAAACGTAAGGCAGAGGAAGAGAAAGCTCAACCACACCTTCCTTCCCTTTCAGAGTGCACCCAGCAGTTCGGGGCTGGAGGTGTATGTGTGACATGAAGCGGCCGCAGGAGAGTTTATTACTGAAGAGTGAGCAGGAAAGTCACTGAAATTCTTGGAATTTTAACACAGAAACAGGGAAAGTTTGCTCCCACTATTAAACCTGTTTTAAAGGGGGCTGGTGGAGACCTAGAATAAAGCTGTGTTTTGATCAACACTGTGAGTCATGCTTATACTGGTTATGGACATAAACAATTCACCCCATGGAGAACTACTGGTGCATTTGAGACGGTGGAAACCCTAACCCTAACCCAGGAAAGTGCTGCAACATTAATTATTCATTTATTCTGTTCTATTTCCTTTATAGCACGTTATCTGTATCTGAAATTATCCTGTTTATGGGCTTATTTATTTATTTGTTTTTAAAGATTTTATTTACTTATTTGACAGAGAGAGATCACAAGTAGGCGAGTGGGGGGTAAGCAGGCTCCCCGCTGAGCAGAGAACCTGATGCAGGGCTTGATCCCAAGACCCCGAGATCATGACCTGAGCTGAAGGCAGAGGCTTAACCCACTGAGCCACCGAGGCACCCCTCTGGGCTAATTTATTTATTATGTTACTTGAAAAAGTAAGTTACCTGAGATCAAAGAGTTTCTTGGCTTTGTTCATGGATTGCTTCCCCAGTGCCTGCACCATGAAAAGTAAGTACTCAGTACATACAGCAGGTAGACAAAAAGGGCAGAAATTAGCTCATACCTGGGTAGAGGTTGTAGACTGCCATTTTATACTCCTCTTTCTTCCGCACAGTGAACACGTGTCCACTGAAATGAATAGAATGGATGTTTTCACTGCTGCCCATGCTGAGCAGATACCATCGAATCTTTTGGTCCTGAGCCATTACTAAGCCAGGCTGTGTGTCCATCACATAGCCATTGACTGCTAGAGGAGAACACAGAGAAGGCTATTGCAATCCATTACATAAGTTTCTTTCCCTCTCCTCCAGTAAAAAATATTGATTCCTACAAGGATTCTACTCCTATACACACACTCTCAATTCACTGTCCAAGCCTCAGCCCGAGTAATAACTGGCGGTGGGGTATGTTACCATGGAAACGGTAATTTTCTTTAAGAGTGGGATCCTCCTTCTGGATATTGCAGGGAGCTCTGCAGTTCCTTTCCAGGTTTTCAGCGAAGTACCAGCTCTTAGTCTCATCAAAAATAGTGAAAAACAGAGCGAATTCCTGCACTGTCACTTGTCGCCCGTGAGAAGGGTTCAGTGTATCGCTGCGGCAGATCAGAAGGGGTCCAATCAAGCCTGAGTGCACATCCTTCTCCTGAGAGAAAAGACATCAATCTTATGAACGTGAATGCCCTCGCCTATGAACCAAGATAGATCTCTTATCAACTTCCATGCCACTCCAAACCAATCCTGATCTGGTAGGTTCCAGAGTGATCGTTCTCAAACACAAATATGATGGCACCTCCCCTATTGGAAGCTTCCCATTAAGCTTACAGTAAATAGAAAAATTCTCAGCAGATAACACGAAGTCCATTTCTTCTAAGCCAGTAAGTGGCCAGTGCAATGTCCATCTGCTTACCAGATCAACATCAGAAAAATAAGCCCAGGCTTTGCAGTCAAACTCATCTTTAGTGGGTGCCATATGCTGCTGCACTGTCCAAAAGTAAATTCTGGTTTCATTAGGGTTGACAAACTTTCTTCTAGGTTCTGCTCCATGCCTCTGATCTTCCTCATAAGAAATAAGGCTAGAATAGAAGGAGTAGGGACGAGAGGCCTGGTTTTTGAAAGTTACCTGCAGAGAAAAAGTAAATACAAAATTTAAAAAAGAATTTGAGTATCATGTTTTAGGATCATATAAAGTCCTTAGCTTAAGGTTTATATCCCTAACAGCAATGCCTATTTGGGGTTTATCCAAGTTCTTAATGCCCGGAGGAAGTGGTACAGTGGATGGGTGTTATCAGGACCCAAACCTCAGCTCTATCTACGGAGGAAACTGAGGTATTTTTGAACTCTAAAATCTTTAAAGCATGAGCTCAAAGTTGCAAAAGAGAAAATTCCTAAATACTGAAAAGCTGTTCAAAAGTAAAAGGGAAAATATCACCCCAGGGTTTTCAGAGACCGTAAGCCCAAGAATCAACATGTGTGGTTCTTATGACAAATTCCAGGAATTTTTGGCTCACACAATGCACCAAAATAACTTGAAGTCTACAGGAATTACTTATGGGTTAAAAGGTTAAGTGTTAAAAAATAAACAAATAAATAAAATAAAAGGTTAAATGTGAAGCAATTAAACTGTAAAAAACAAAGTTGAATGTATAAGTGATTGTAAGAAAAAAATCTTTGTATAGGAAAGGATTTTTATAAACATAAAAGCTGTGTGTCACAAAAGAAAGATTTATGGATTACTATCAGTAATTCAAACCTGTTTTATTTCAAAAATCATTATAAATAAAATTAAAAGATGACAAACTTGGGAAAATATAGGGTAATATAAACTGATAAGAAAAGTTCTCCCTCAAAAGGTCAAATGTGCAAAGGACATTAATAGATAATTCTTTAGAGAAAGTCTTAAAATGTTCATGTATATTGTACTTCTGGAATTTTACCCAAGGAAAAGGGTGTGACTGCAACATTATTGAACTAGTGAAAACATAGCAAACTATTTAAAAGGTTGTTCAAAGTAAATGGTTAAGTAAACCATAAATTCACATAATAGACTATTATGCCATCATTAAGACAAGATATTTAGAAAGTATTTCTAATGACACAAGAAATATTGACAATATGGGGTGCCTGGGTGGCTCAGTGGGTTAAGCTTCTGCCTTCGGCTCAGGTCATGATCTCAGGGTCCTGAGATCGAGCCCCACATCAGGCTCTCTGCTCAGCGGGGAGCCTGCTTCCCCCTCTCTCTGCCTGCCTCTCTGCCTACTTGTGACCCCTGTCAAATAAATAAATAAAATCTTAAAAAAGAAGAAATATTGACAATATGCTATTTAGTCCAAAACGAAGAGCTGTGATCTTGGGGTTGTGGGATTCAGCCTCACATTGGGATTCTTTCTCCTCCCTCTGCCCCTCCCACTCTTGCTCTCTCTTTCTTTCTTCCTAATATAAATAAATAAATAAATCTTTTTTTTTTTTTTTTAAAAAAGAGGTAAAATTTTACGTTGCATAATTTTGAGCACCTAAAAAAAAGAAAACATAGGACAAAGAGAACATACACCAAAATGGTAGTTATGGGATTATTTTTCAAATTTTTGATTTTCTATACTTTAAAATTCTCAGAAAGTGAAAATACATTATTTTTATAAATAGAGACAAAAAAAGTATATAGGATTAATTTTCTTATAGCTTCATTGTTCTAAACTCACCATGATATTGTCTTCAACTTCCGCTCTTATATATGGCCCCAAGAGTCCCAAGTGTTCGTTTAGTTCTCCACGGTATAAGGGCTGAGTAAAAGACCCATCAGTAAATTCCTGGAAAACCACCTTCTTGAACTGAGGGACATCCCTACCTTGAGCCCTGGGGGAAAGAAGCAGAGAAAAAACAGTATCTTCATGGATCAGGTAGGTAGAAACACCCAACATTCTTGCCCTCCCTGTACTGGAGACACTTCCATAGAGTGATGACGAGCTGGAGCGAAGAAGGGGTTAGTCCAGATAACCTTCAGGTTTCTGATTTGGGCAAGTGGCTGGACAGTGATGCAGCTCACTGAGATGGGCAACCCTGGAGAAGTAGGTGGGGGTATAGAGTTTTAAACACACGGGACATCTATGTAAATTAAATTGGCAAATACAGAGGTTGAGAGCTTATAAAAGAGATCTAAATGAAGATCATGCAAAATTGAGACACTATCCAGACCATGTGAGTGGCTTATTACAGCTGATAATTAATTTTGTTATGTCCTCATCTTATAGGACAAGCAAGCAACATGTTGCATAGGTAACCACTCCATCTTCCTGACATACTCTCTCCAGGCTTCACTAGTGTAGAAGTTCCTCGAAAGCAGGGGTTTTGTCTGTTTTGTCCACTGCTGTACTGCTGTATTCCCAGCAGCTGGAACAAGTGCCTGGCACATTGTAGGTGGTCAAAAAGTATTTGTTGAATGTTAAATTCATGTAGGACTTATAAACAAATTCTGAATATTAAACAGCCACCAGGTTTCAATCCTTGGACTTCTTCCCTTTACTTAAAAAGAAATCTGGGGGTGCCTGAGTGGCTTAGTAAGTAGAGCCGGTGACTGTTGATCTCGGAGTTGTGAGTTTAAACCCCACGTTGGGTGTAGAGATTACATAGACAAACAAAAACAAACTTTAAAAAAGTTAAAACATCTGTTAGGGGGCACCTGGGTGGTTCAGTCATTAAGCATCTGTCTTGGGCTCCAATCATGATGCCAGGGTCCTGGGATCGAGCCGCGCATTGGGCTCTTTACTCATAAGGAGGCCTGCTTCTCCCTCTCCCACTCCCCCTGCTTGTGCTCTCTCTTGCTATCTCTTTTTCTCTCTGTCAAATAAAATCTTTTAAAAAATCTTCTGGAACTGTGAACTAAAATTATATAACAAAGTACATAAAACCAAAGTGCTTTTGGTATAAAAATGCAACCACTATCCAGATCAAGAACATTACCAGCAACACAGAAGGCTCATGGCCTGTGCCTTTCCAATGACATTCTTCCTAACCCTAACCCCCGTTGTGATATTTATGATGGTTATCTCTTTGCTTTTCTTTATAATTTTACCACTATGTATATATACTTCCCTAAAGAACACAGCTGAGTTTTGTCCATTTTGGCAAACCATGTTGTATACGTTCTTTTGTTTCTGGTTATGTGATATAGTTTGTATTCTGTTGTGCAAATATACCAAAATTATGAACATTCACTTCTAATTTTTGCTGCTTACACGTAGTCCTGCTCCTGCTATGAATCTTTTTTCCCCCAGCTGTGAACCTTCTTATACACATCTTCTGGTGAATGCATGCATGCATTTCTGCAGGGCACATATCTAAGAGTCGAGCTGCTGAGCATTTGTATGTTCTGCAGTGTTCCCACCAAGCAGGGGGTCCGATGAGGGTCTTGATCCCAGGACCCTAGGATCATGACCTAAGCCCAAAGCAGACACCCAACCGACTGAGCCACCCAGGTGCCCCAGCAGTCTTTTACTATTAAGTTTAATAGCCAATCGAGATTGTTCTGAGATAGTTTTTCCACCACTGATTAAGACTGAGGTCACTGTTATTAGGGATTACATTCATTTAACTTTTTGAGCAGACTTGGTGACCTTCCTAGCCACAGAAGTCTTTGAGACACCCACAGCAATGGTCTGTCTCATTTTGTGAAGAGCGAAATGGCCCAGAGGAGGATATCCAAAGAAGCACCCAGTACATATGCACTTGACAGGAACTGGAATTCAGGGTCATCTTCCAACTTCTTCCCAGGACACTGATCAATCTTCTTCAGCTCAGCAAACTTGCATTGTGAGGTGTGTAACAATCCAGCACGCATGCATAGCCAGCAATGATTAGGCCCAGACAGTTCAGGGTAATCACCAGCTACTTTCACCGGCGGGTCATTTTTGCTGTCACAAGCCATACTGCTACAACAAACGTCTTTAACAGATACATTCCTTTTTTAAAAATTTTTAAATCTTCTTTTTTAAAAGATTTTATTTATGTATTTGACAGACAGATCACAAGCAGGCAGAGAGGCAGGCAGAGAGAGGGGAAGGGAAGCAGGCTCCCTGCTGAGCTAAGAGCCCAATATGGGGCTCAATCCCAGGACCCTGGGACCATGACCCGAGCCGAAGGCAGAGGCTTTAACCCACTGAGCCATGCAGGTGCCCCAACAGATACATTCTTTATTTTAAGATTTTATTTTTAGGTAATATCTATACTCAACGTGGGGCTTGAATCCACAACCTCAAGATCAAGAGTCACCTGTTCCACTGACTGAGCCAGCCAGGCACCTCTGACAGATACATTCTTAATATCAAAGCCCACACTGTTCCCAGGAAAAGCTTAACTCAAAGCTTCATGGTGCATTTCAACAGACTTCAGTTGTAACACGGACCGGACTGGAGCAAAGCTTTGAGGACACACCTCCACTCGGCTCACAGGGAGAGTACCAGTACCACCAGGTTTGTGCACGTCCTCGTGGGGCAGACAAAAGGCCTTGTCAGTTGGATGATCTGCTGACATGAGGCCATCTAGAGTTTCAAGCAGTTCCACTGGCATAGCCATCTATTTATTTATATTATTTAATTAACATCTAATGTATTATTTTTTCAGGGGTACAGGTCTGGGATTCACCAGTCTTACAAAGCTATCTTTGTGGGCGATGTCTCATTTCTTGTTAGGATTTGGCTCCAGCATTTTGTCATCACTCCAGCCAGAAACTGGCACAAATGCTACTGTGCTGGGGTTGTAGCCAAATTTCTTAATATATGTGCTGGCTTCCTTAACATATTCCTTGTGTCTCTTCTGGCAGCAGGTGGCTCAGTGGAATCCATTTTGTAAACCATTAGCTGTTTCACACCCAGTGTGTCAGCCAGAAGGGTCATGCTCATGGGTCTGCCCATTTTTGGAGATGCCTGTTTCAAGTTCACCAACAAGAGCAGCAATAATCAGGACATCACAGTCAGCCTGAGATGTGCCTGTACTCACATTATTGATGAATGCTCGGTGTTTTGGGACATCAATGATACTCACATAATACTTGCTGTTCTCCAGTTTCTAAGGGGAGATACCAAAAACCACCATACTCACTTTTGGCCGTTTGTCTGACACCCTGGCAGACTTGAAGGAGCTCTTTGCCATCTCAGCAGCCTCCTTTTCAATGGTTCTTAGGTCGATCCCACCACATTTATAGATCAGATGGCCAGGAGTGGAGGATTGGCCCAAATTTATGTGCCCAATGATGATAGTGTTGATATTTCCAATTAAGAGGTGGTTTTCCTTTCTAAAATAGGGGTGGTTTTCATGACACCTGTGTTTTCACCTGTGTTTTTTATATCTTAGAACTCATAAAACATTTTGCCAGTTTACACAAACAATATTTTTATTTATATTTACCCATATATTTACCCTTTCTTTACTTTTTTAGTCCTTCTTGCCTTTCACCTCTTTCATTCAGTATCATTTTCCTACTGTTTCAAGTACACCATTAGAATAGTTTTGGTGGGTTTTTGCTAGGGTGAAGTTTCTGTTTCTGTTTGTTGGAAAATGTTCTATTTTGCCTTGATTTTTTATTCATATTTTTGATGGGCAGTTATTGCATTTCAGTGTCTTCTAGATATCATTCCTGTTTTCTATGTTTAATTAGCACTACTGAAAAATCACCTTTCTGTATCTTGTTTAAGTGTATGCTGTCTCTTTTCTTTGCCTGCTTTTAAGACTTTTGGGTTTTCTGAAGTTTCACTTTGATGAAACATGCCTAGGTGTTGATTTTTTTAGTTCATCCTATTTGGGATTTGTTGAGCTTCCTCAATCTGTGCATTGATGACTTTAAAAAATTTTTAATATTTAGTTTCTTCTTTAATCACTTTCCTTTCCTTCTGATATTTCAATTAAAAAGAAGTAAATCCTTCACACTCTATCCTTTAAGTCTCCTCTGGTTATCTGTTGCTGTATCACAAACTACTTTAAAACTTTAATGTCTTAAAACAACAGCCATTTTATGATACTTGTCAATTCTGCTAAGTCAGAATTCCAGCAGTGCTTGGCTGGGTCAGTTGACATTGAGGCTGGTCTGGAGGGTCCAAAATGGCTTCACTCATGTGCCTGATACCATGGTGGAGAATAATGGAAACCTGGACTTGCTGAGACTCATGACCATAAGGCCTACATGTGACATTTCCAGCATGACAGCACCAGGGTAATTAGATTTCTTACACAGGACATCCCAGGAGAACTAGATGTAAGCTACATGGTATTTTCTGAACCAGCATCACTTCCACCACATCTATAGGTCACAAATTTCTGTTATATTCTTTTGGTCACAAATGAGTCCTAATGCCAGACCAGACCAAGAGGAGGGGGATTACATTTTACCTCTTGAATGGGAGAATGTCAAGGTCATATTGTACAAGAGCACATAGGACAGAACATATTGGCACACACACTTGTGGAAAATACAGTTGGCCATAGTCTTTTATTATCTCTTTTATATTTTCCATTAAAAAAAATCTCTGCATGTTGCATTCCATACTACTTCATTTTACTTACCTACTCGTTCACCAATTCTTTCTACATGATGTATAAGTGTTTTAATAACTGTCTTAACTGGTCTCCCTGCCTCTATTCTTGCCCATGGAACTTGTGTTACCATTTAGTTGGTACTCTCTGGAGCTCAGACATACATAAAAGACCTGCTCTTGCTTCCCTACAACAGTAAGATATCAGAGGATGAGACACAAAGTACACAGGCCTACAGAGAGGTATACATTTGTTGCATCTGAGGAAGAGCAATGAAGCCAGTGTGGCTGGAACATGGTGAGCAGGAAATAATGGTATGAGATGAGGTCAGAGGTTTCAGAGGGTCAAATCTCTGAAACTTGAAGGCCATGGTGAGGGCTTTGGAATTTACTAAGGGGGGAGATGGAAATCCCCTGGGACGTTTGGAGCAGAGAATGAGAATCAGAATTACAATTTGAAAATGTGTTTTAGCTGCTATGCTGGAGGCTGCAAGTCTAGTTCAATAATTTGCATGAGAGTTGAGGATGGTTTAGACTGAATTGGTAGCCACTGAAATGGGGAGAAGTAGCTAGACTCTTTTCCACATATTCTTTCTTTAAACCACTTGAAAACGTCTTTTATTTCCATTATTCCATAAAAACTACATATTCAAGGTCACTGTTGGTCTTTACATTACTAATTCTCAGTATTTGATAGTTGATGACTCCATCCTTGATGTGTGTGCTCGGCTAGTCTCTCTGACACCAATTTTCCTTCATTTTTCTACTAACCTCACTGCCAATACTTCTCTGTCAGCTTCACTGGTTCTTCATGTCCCTGACCTTTAAGTGTTAGAGTGCTCTCGGTATCAGTTCTTTAAACTCTCCTACTTTTTGTTTACACTCATTCTCATGATGGTCTATTCTTATGCAGATAAAATCCAGTTGTATATCTCTATCTCAGATACCTTCCTTGAACTTGAGATTCACATATAAACTCCATACCTTACCAGGTACAAAATTAGTCTCTTAATTTCTGTCCCTTCCAAAAACCTGCTGTTTGTCTAGCCTTTTCCATGGCAGTCAATGACCATTCCTTCTTTTTAGTTCCTCAGACTCCAAACACTGAAGTTATTCCTAATTCATCTTTTTCTCTCACAACCACACCTCTCCATCAAATAATTCAATTGGTTTCATTTAAACAACAACAACAACAACAACAACAATCAGAATTTGACTATGAACTGAGTATTGGGTAAGATGAAAATGAACTGTAATGGAAAGCTGGAGATGGTTGACTAGGAAACTGGAGAGGTCAGCCTTCGGTGCATAGTGCAGGATATGGTTACAGATGTCAATAAATGTGTTGGAAGTCTGGAGGTTCACTGCACAAGCATTAGCTATGAATGAGAAGGGCTGTTGGAGAATGGATAAAAGGGGCTGGAGATTTAAGGAAAAAGTAGAAAATGCAAGACAGGGGTCCAGGACAGTGGGAAAGTCAGCAGACTAGGGCAGCACTCTATAGTTGCTATGCAGAAAGAAGGGCCCATTTGAGGTAGAAAGTGTTCTTTTTCATTCCTTAGATTTGTTCCATTCACAGGGCCTTTGCATTTCCTATTCTCTCTGCCTAGAAACATCTCTCAGAGCTCCATCAGCTATCCTCTTATCATCATTTAGGTCCCAGCATCCTCAACCTCTTCACCTCACACTTCACTTCTTCCTCTTGCCTCTCTCAGAACCTTTTCACAAGACCAAGACTATTCCTACAGCTCATAAGGTTGACTTTCTACCTGCTCCCCACTGATGATTCCTGACCCTGATTCCTATACCTTTTTGTAAGCCTCTTTTCTTCTCCATCTCACTAGAGTAAGAGTTTCATACCTTCTGGATGTGCTATCCTCTAACTCTTATTGTGGGTATCATCATCTAACCATCTCTTTACTCCTTGGCTTCCTCTAGACTTTGCTACCTGGATCTCAGGGTTCTCCCTTCCTTTATAAGCAATCTTTGGAGTCTCGTTCCTGCAGATAATCTGTGCCTTTTTCATTATTTCAGCACCTGGGAAAGTCAAATGTTGCAATAGCAGGGTAGAGGAATAATCAATGCACCCATACCTGTTTCTTAGTAGATTATGGGGAGATCTACTCACCCATAATCCCAGAGACGCTCCACCGCAGCAATGAAATAGTGTCGTGTTCTCTTCTGAAAGCTGCGGAGGCCCTGATTTTCATCTTCGCCATAGATGTCAAAATCTTCTCTCTTCATTTCAATCGAGAAGGTGTCATCATACTCAAATTTGTCTTCCTCTGGCTGAGGAGTACTAATGGGTATTTCCCTTTGATGGCGTTTTGAGACTGGTGGGTTTTGAGAGCACAACCTTCTAGTTCCTCCTTGCTGTGCCCAGGTGGCTTCTCTTTGGGGCTTATCTTGTCCTTCATTTATTTCTGCTTTTGAATGATTATTTTCACAAGGGCCCAGGGACAAAATGGTGTCCTTTCTCCTAAACGCTGTGTTTTTCTGTGACTTCTTTTGGGATGTCCACTCTTCTCTTGGTATCTGGGTAGCAGAGTGGTCCTCCCAAGCAAGGGGACCCAGCAGCTGGGAGGGAATCTTCTCAGAGCTTTCTGTTGATTCCAGAAAGGGCGCTTTTCCAGGTCTGTTTGTTTTATTCAGTTTAACAGGTCTCTGGGTTTTCTGAAGAAAGATCTTTTCCATGAGATCCAGGTGGCCAGGAGAATCATTGCTGGTTTTTGTAGCCAAAGAGTCTTGATGAACATGAATTTTAGGAAGTAATTCAACTTTGCCAGATGTTTTATACAAGTCTGGTTTTAAGAGAACAGGGCTTTCAAGTTTCTTGTATGTGGGTTGGTTTACGGCACTTTTCCCCATGGAGCTGAACTTCCCTTGACCTCTAATCATTTCTAAGGTTAGGAAGGCTAAAGAAAGGTTATTTCTTCTGGCTTCTTGTAAGAAATGACTGCTTTCTTGGACCCCAGAACTCCTCTCCCTAAAGGTATAATTATAGGCTGATGCTGGAAGATGAGAGGAGTTGTCTTGGGATGAGATCTTGGTCAGATCTGTATGTCTAATTGATGGAAATGCTGATACTCTTGCAAAAGGTAACGCAGAGTCATTCATTTGCATGAGGCCATGATTTCTCATAGAACAATCTGATAGGAGGGACTGAGTGGTGGCTCTTTTTTCTTTCTCATTGTACTCTATCTGTGTGAGGGTGCCTTGGGTCAAATAGGTCATGTTTTTGGACCACTGTGTTGAGGTGTCATTCAAAGTTACCCTCCTTTCAAACTTTATTTCTCCTAGTGAGAGTTTGGGTTGTTTCAAAGCCCGCTTACCACGATGAGTAATAAGATGCTGACCTGGATTAGGAGAAATCCTTGTAGGGCTTGGAAACCTCTCTACCATTTGATTTGTTTGATTTCCCAGACCTTCCAAGTTTGCTTCTTCCCTTATTTTTGAGAAATTGGCCATGTGACTCCCTTCTCTATGTGCAGAGTCATTTAATGACCTGGTGTCTTGAAGTGCTGGAGTGTGTGGCTGCTCATGTGAACCTTCTACATTTTGCTTTGTGTTTAGTGAGAAAAGGTTTTTCAGGAAATTCTTAGTGCCAATCACTGTATATACCTGAGGCAATGCCACATTCTCTTGGGTTAATTTTTCCTTTCTTTCTATCTCTTCCTGAGATTTCTTTTCTTGATTGTATGTATCATTTTCTTGGACATTAGCCAAGTTAGTAAAAAATATGCTCTTGTTCTTTGGAAAAATCATCTCTTTGAGTCCAGTGTCCTTTGTAAATTCATCCTCTCCTATTACCACCTTTTCCTCTGACAATAAATTATGATCTTTCACAGATTCTTCTGATCCTAAAGATGTTAACTGCTTTGGACTGGGCCTTTGCTCAGAGCTTAGGGAGTTCTTGCCATGGGTCTCTTTTATCCAATTTGCTGAATCTGGCAAGAATGGTATCTTGAAGAATGATAGATCTGGATTTTCCATACCTAGTGGCATAGAGCCCTCTTGTTTTTGGTGGGCCATTTCCACATTTTTTGATGAAGTAGTTTTGTTTGACACATGATTTAGCCCCAAAGCTGTAATATTTCTCTCCATAAATGTTTCATTATGAACCAAAGAAATCACTTTTTGAAACTCAGTATTACTTTCTAATATAATGTCTTGCCAGACTGATGTACTGTTCTCAATAAATAGTGTTGAGACATCAACATGAGTCTTTCCATTAGTTGTTGAGTTAATTGATGTCTTGTTCATCTTTACCAAGGAGATATTAACTTTGAATAAAGCATTATCTTTGACTAATGAAGCAGGTCCATGAACTCTTTCTTCTTTAAATAACCTATTACTCTCCATTGATAATACATTTTCCCCCAGTGAACTTTCTTGACTATTCATTAAAGCTGCTTCTAACAACCTGGAATCGTTATCTCCTTCACTCAAGCCCAAAGGTACACTGGACTGAATAAGGTGAGATGAATTTACAATGGTGCCTAAATGACTATTAAAGTGAACTGACATATTTGGAGGTTCTAAGGAACTTGTCTTTTCAGTACCTGCTGCCAACTTCTCTGATGAAATTGTTGGTGAAGTCATTAGAGTGTCTGATGAACTAGAAATTTTTAAATCAATTTTATTCACCTCTACTGTTGCAGGTGTCTCCAAATTCGCATTTAATCTTAACTGCAGTTCTGGCTTAGGAGTAAATACTCGGTCCCCACTGTGATGGAGCTCTGGTCTCAGACTTGCCACTTCAGATGCGCCCTTGTTTCCTTCTCTTGCTCCAAGTAAATGATCCTCAGCTTCATGTGTGGCTTCCTGGAAATCAGGTAAGAATAAATGTGGAGAAGGGTTCTGTCCCAACAGCATTAACAGATCACTAGAGGAGACACTTTGTGCTTTAAGTAGCTGCATTCTTTCTGCAGACTGAGGCTCCATCTTCCCTATGTCATTTTCTGGGCTTGTGGTGGCTTTGAATTGCTTCTGCTTAGTGTTAGGGTGCCTTGAATTCTGGGAGAAGCTTCTGGGTCCAATGATGTTGTTTTCATTCAGCAAGGAAGTTGGAATATCTTCATATGTGTCCTCATAATAATCACCAGTGTTCCCGTTACAACTAGAAACCTTCAGTAAGGCTGTCATGCCTCTGTTTCGAAAGTCTGAATTGTGGCACCCCAGAACCCACAGACCTGGAGATGAGGAAGAACAAGACTCTGGTTATTTACAACCCAGATCCCAAGCAAGTTATGTATTAGTTGTTCTCTTCTATTCCCAGATAATGAAAAAATACTAGTCAGTACCATTGTATTACAGGTCATCAAGTTAAATCCCTGGCACATAAACAGTCCAACAATGGTAGTGAAAGTGGTTTTTACACTGCCACTATTGTGGTATATCTGTCTGTAATCACAAGAAAGGTCTGTGATTAAAAGTTAATAGATATCACGATAAAAATGGAGAAATGTAATTAGCACACACAATAGTGGAGAGTCTTTTAAAGATTTTATTTACTTATTTGAGAGAAAGAGGCAGTGAGAGAGGGAACACAGGCAGGAGGAGTGGGAGAGAGAGAAGCAGGCTTCCTGATGAGCAGGGAGCCTGATTCAGGGCTCAATCCCAGGACCCTGAGACCATGACCTGAGCCAAAGGCAGATGTGTAACTGACCGAGCCACCCAGGGGCCCCCAATAGTGAAAAGTCTTAAGAGTCACATAGAAATCTTTTTTAAAAGACTTATTTTTTTTATTTTAGAGAGAGAGAGAGAGAAAGTGGTCATGTGAACTGGAGGCAGAAGCAGAGGAGGAGGGAGAGGGAAGGGGAAGGAATCTCAAGGAGGATGCATGGGTCTGGGAGGTCAGATTCTAAGTAAAATAAATACATTGTGTGATAAAACTCTTGGGAACAAAAAGAGAGTAACTAAAGGGAAAACATAATAAGAACCGTAAAACAAGTAGAAGTTTCTATAAAACAAGTCATAAAAATAAGAAATGAAATCTTATTTGATTCCATAGTGAATGCAAGTTTGTGGATTGGGAGCCTAATTTCATAACATTTAAAGGATATTTTTGATGGTGTAAAACAATGTTAGGTCACAGGACACAAGAATACAAATTCAAGGGGCTACATGTACCCTGATCTTCACAGCAGTATTATCAACAGTAGCTAAACGATGGACAGAGCCTACATGTCCACTGACTGACAAATGGATAAAGAAGACTGGGTGTATATATAATGCACTATGACTCAGCCGTCAAAAAGAATGAAATCTTGCCATTCACAATGACGTGGATGGAGCTACAGTGCATTATGGATAATTGCAAAAAACTCATTATTGAGTTCATTTCCTCTGGCTACATACTCAGACACAGGATTGCTGGATCATTCTATTTTTAATTTGTGAGGAACCTCATATTGTTTTCCAGAGTGGCTGCACTAGTTTACCTTCCATCAATAATGCATCAGCGTTCCCTTTCCTCTACATCTTCACCAGCATTTGTTATCTCTTGTTTTTTTTTAATAGGAATCCTAACAGATGTGAGGCGTATCTCATTTTGGTTTTGATTTAGATTTACATTTCTTTATAATGAGTGATGTTGAACACCTTTTCATATACCTATTGGCTATCTGTATGTCTTCTTGGGAAAAATTTAATGGTATCCCTTAGGTTCACAGATCCTTTTTCTGAGTTATTTCACTTTCTTCTGTTTGATTAAGTCAGAGGAAGAAAAATACCATATGATTTCACTCATCATTGTATCTTTTAGCTCCAGAATTTCTTAAATGATTTCTCTTTTTTGAGCTTATTTCATTAATGTACTATTTTCCTAGTTTTATTGAATCGCCTGCTTGTGTTCTCTTGTATCTTCCTGAGCTTCCTTTAAAGAGTAAGTCTGAGTTCCTTCACAGGCAACTTGTAGATTTCCATGTCTTTGGGATCAGTTGTTGGAAAGTTACTGTGTTCCTCTGGTCGCATCAGTCTCTCTTGCGGCCCTGCACTGATGTCTGTACATCTGAGGGAGCAATCACCTCCTCCAGTCTGAACGGACTGACTTGATTGGGAATGACTTTCACTTGTGGGTGGCTCGGTGTGTGCTGTCTGGGGTTCAGCAGCTCCAGGTTCAGGGAGGGCACAGCAGCATCATTTCTATGCAGCTCTGTCAGCTGAGGTCAGTGTTGGTGAAAAATGGAGGGGCGGGGGGTCCTTGGTGGCCAGAGCTGTGTCTGGTAGCAGTGGTCGTTAGAGCGGTTGGACTCCCAGGTGTTGTCCTTTTCACCCGTCCTGGAGCCAGGAACATCCTGGAGCCGGGTCTAGCATGTGAGTGTTCTGGGGCAGAGGGGTGTGGGCAGTAGCGGCAGTGCTGGGTTTCAGGGTGCAGACACGCAGAGTGGCAATGGTGTCTGCTGTGCTGGTGGCAGTGGCCAAAGCTCAGGCAGGCACAGATCATCCATCCCTAGGCCCTGGTGGGTGGGGTGACCTGGTGGCTTGGTGCTTGGGCCCCAGGGATGATGGGGAACTGTAGGGGTGCCTCAGGCCCTGAGAAGCAGGGCGACATTAGCCACTCAAGTCCTGAGGCTGGCGGGTGCTAATTCTCAATTAGATAACAGTAATAGTTGTAAAACACGGTGAATATGCTACAAGCCACTGAATTGTGTACTTTCAAATGGTAAAAATGGTGAATTTTACCTCCAAAAAATAAACAAAAGGGATCAGACTTGACCACATTGAACACAGGAGATCTTCTCTAGGGGCTGCAGCTTCAGCTTTGTAATTAGTGATGCTCTATTAAAATTTTTTCCTCAAGACACATAAATCAGAGTTTTAATTTGTCTTTAGAATTTAAGTGATCACCAAAATAATCTAGAACCTTTTCAAAATGTTGATATTTAAAATATTTTCCCTGTTTATACACTCATACACATACAGACATTTTTCTCTTTGATCTAGATTTTGACAATTACAACATACTATACATACTGCTTCATAATCTTTCATAATCTTTTTGTACTTGGTTCATTCATTAGTGGGAAAAATATTTATTAAACACCTATTATAGGCCAGGAACTAGAAACTTCAGAGATAAGGTGATGAATAAGATAAATGAGGTCTCTGTTCTCAGAGAGTTTGCAAATCAGATATAAAACAGATAACAAAGACATACACATGAATATAGAAGCTACTTTCAGAGATGTTTTTGGAGTTCTGTCAGGTTCTTCTTAACTCTTCTTTACTCACTTCCCACACTACTTGAAGTAAGATAACTTTCTGGGTATGTTTGTATATGAGATTGGCTTTTATTGTTTAGAAACTCTCCCATGACAGTTTATCTCCAGAAAAGCCTTCCGTGCAAGAGAGTGACTAGAACATGCAGTAGTTTCGTGTGCTATCCTCTGCAGATGACAGAGGTGGGAGCGACCTGGGTGTGGAGTGGGCTGGCACTTGTTGATAAATGGTAGTAAGGAAGCAACAATCTGTGTTGGATTTAGGCCAGGCCACTGCTCCTCCTGATCACAGGGCTGGTGCTTTGACAGGCCTTGCACTGCTTATGAAGGGGGAGGGAAGATGGAAACTGCCAGTCACATTTGTCCTGATGGGTTTCCAGCAGTGTGAGGGTATATGTACGAAGAGAGGTGGCACTGAACTCCCAAAGTCTTCTGTGGTATTTATTCAATGTTCACAAAGCACATACTTAGTTCTACATGTTAACTGTGTCATGATCTCAGGGTCCTGGGATCGAGCCCCACATCAGGCTCTCTGCTCAGTGGGGAGCCTGCTTCCCCCCCAACCCCTGCCTGCCTCTCTGCCTGCTTGTGATCTGTCTGTCAAATAAATAAGTTAAAAAATCTTTTAAAAAAAAAGTATACTCACCACTATAGGTTAATAAACACACTTATAATTTAGGCTAATGGTAAGTAAAAGGACTTTTTAGAGGAAAAAGTTAAATACCTGACAAAGTATTATCATGAAAATGCTTTGCAATACTAAGATCACTTGGACCATTCAGTATTTGCACACATATGAGCATACGCATGACTAGTGAAGTGATCACAGCTGTTAATAAAAGAATAATATCAATAACTCTTGGTTTCAGCTCAGGCCCTGATCTCAGGGTCCTGGAACCAAGCCCTACGTTGGGCTCTGCGTTCCGTGCAGAATCTGCTTAGGACTCCTTCTCCTTCTCTGTCTGCCCCTCCCCGCTGCTAGCTCTCTATTTCTCAAATAAATATGTAAAAACTTTAAAAAGAATAATATAAATAACTAACCTGGGTTTTCCATCGACATGAAAACAGTTTCTCCTGAGAATGGGAATAGGGTAAGTGTGTCTTCATAGACCATTTTGTGTTTGAAGGTATATCCAGAGAAGAAGACAGACAGGAAGTCAGTCTGTGCTCCAACACTTAGAATGTACCAGTATGCCACCTCATGCAAACAAACTGACAGCTGCAAATTGTCAAAAACATAGCCATTGATGCCTGCAGAAGAAAGAGGGGACAAGGGGTTTTAGCAGTATCCAGATTTACTACTTGAAGCTGTCATGAGAGGATTAGAAATAATTACATGTTATGCCCATTACCTGATTCCCAAGAAGACATGGCATTATGCTTTCAAAAAAAACTAGATTATTAATACTTGATCAGGTCCCAAACCAAAGTGAGAGGAATCATAGACCTTGACTCTTCATAAACTAGAGGGAAGAAATCCTAGGAAACATGGCATTGATTGATTTATACAACTGGAATGTCGGCTGCCAATTAGATAAATGTTAAATTTTCTCAATTTCATAACTCCAATTTGGTTTTGTAAGGGAATATCTGCATTCATAAGATATGGACAATGAAGTACTAAGAGATAAAAGCACAACCTGTTCTCAATTAGAAAATAAGTAATAAAAGTAAGTATATAGAGAAAAGAGAATGATAAAACAAATATAGAAAAATATTAAAAATTAGTGAATCTGGGTAAAGGGTAAAGGGAGCTCACTATCCTATTCTTGCAGAACTTCTGAAAGTTTGAAGCTATTTCTAAATAAAAAGGAAAACAAAAGTAACTTTGACTTCAGTCTATAAAAGGAATTGTTTCTGAAAGCCTCTACCCTACATCTATCCATTCATCTATTCAATAAACATTTCTCTATTTTGTAGAGCGGTGGTCCACAAATCAAGTAAGCAATGCTCTAACTCTAGCTTAGTGCAACTAACTGTGAATCAAATTTTCTTGCCTTACAAAGCACTACAAGATATTATAAATCTATTGTAATTAAATCTGTGGTAATATGCAGGTATAGATGAGTATACCAATCAGAATACAGAATCCAGAAAACGATGTAGATAAATATGGGAATTTAATATATGATGGTAAAGGCAGCATTTCAAACAGGCAGCAAAAGAGAATGAGCTACTGGTAAATGCTAATGGAAAAGATGGTTATTCATATGGAACCACAAAAGACCTCTAACAGCCAAAGCATCCGGAGAAAGAACAAAGCTGTAGTAATCACAGACATGGCATGAAAACAGACACATAGACTAAAGGAACAGAATCCAGAGCCCGGAAATAAATCCTTAAACACATAGTCAACTAATATTTGATGATGTAGTCGAGAATGCTCAGTGGGGGAGGGCCTGGGTGGCTCAGTGGGTTAAGCATCTGCCTTTGGCTCAGGTCAGGATCCCAGGGGCCTGCTCCGCCGGGATTTTGTTTCTCCCTTTCTTGCCCCCACCTCATGCTCTCTGTCTCTCAAATAAATAAATAAATAAATAAAATCTTAAAAAATGTTTAGAATAAGTTTTGTATCAACATGGATAGGACTGGAAGAGATTATGCTGAGTGAAATAAGTCAAGCAGAGAGTCAATTATCATATGGTTTCACTTATTTGTGGAGCAGAAGAGATAACACGGAGGACAAGGGGAGTTAGAGAGGAGAAGGGAGTTGGGGGACATTGGAAGGGGAGGTGAACCATGAGAGACTGTGGACTCTGAAAAACAATCTGAGGGGTTTGAAGGGGTGGGGGGTGGGAGGTTGGGGGAACCAGGTGGTGGGTATTAGAGAGGGCATGGCTTGCATGGAGCACTGGGTGTGGAGCTTAAACAGTGAATTCTGTTACACTGAAAAGAAATTAAATGAAAAGAAAGAAAGAAAGAAAGAAAGAAAGAAGTTACTCAGTGAGGAAAGGGTAGTGTCTTCAATAAATGGAGTTGGGAAAACTGGATAACCACATGGAAAAGAATGAAATTGAACCCTTACATTATACCACAAACAAAATTAATTGAAATGGATTAAAGACTTAAACATAAGGCCTGAAACTGTAAAACGCCTAGAAAACATAGGGGAAAAGCTCCCTGACATTGGTTCTGGCAATGATTTTTTTTTAATATGACACCAAAAGCACAAGCAACACAGGAAAAATTAATAAGTGGGGTCATAGCAAACTAAAAAAGCTTCTGCACAGGAAAAAGAAACAATCAACAGAATGCAAAGGAACCTAAGGCATAGGAGAAAATACCTGCACATCATTTATCCGATAAGGGGTTAATATCCAAAATATATAAAGAACTCTTACAACTCAACAACCACAGATCTGGTTTTGAAAAAGGGCGGAGGAACTGAATAGAATTTTCTCCAAAGAAAACATATAATTGCTCAAGAGGTACATGAAAAGGTTAGGGTTAGGGAAATAAATCAGATAAAGAAAGTCAAATACTATAGGATTCCACGTATATGTGGGATCTAAAAAAGCGAACTCAGAGAACCAGAGAGTATAACGGGTGGTTACCAGGGGCGGGGGATAGGAGAAATGGGTAGATGTTGGTTAAAGGATACAAACTTGTAGTGAGAAGATGAATAAATTCTTGGGATCTAATGTATAGCATGGTGATTATGGTTAATAATATCGTATTACACAGATGAAAGTTGCTAAGAGAGTAGATCTGAAATTTATCACTAGAAAAAAGAGATGGTAATGATGTGACATCGTGAAAGTGTCCGCTAACACTATGGTGGTAATCATTTTGCAAAATATGTGTATCAAATCAACAACTTAAACCTACACAATGTTATGTGTCAACTCTATTTCCATAATTCTGGACCATACAAAACCAATAACAACAAAAGACTTGGTGTGAATGGCAATATTTCAAGAACAATCATCTTCAAAATGAAATAGAAAAGTTCAGAAAAAATAGGAAACACAAAATAAGATCAGACCATACATGCCATGCAGATGGGCTAAATGTCCCTCTTGAGAGAGAGATGGTCAAATGGATTTTAAAAAACAGAAAATCTCTTCTTCTCTAGACTCATACTGCCATACTCTTTTTTGATATAATTTACATAATTTTGTTCTTTAAAAAAAAAAGATTTTATTTATTCTTGTGAGACAGAGAGATGGTGGGGGGCAAGGGGGGGCAGACACTTAGCCATCTGAACCACCAGGCGCCCCATAATTTTGTTCTAGAAACAATGTGGGAGTAAAGTGCTACAGATGTGATTAGAAATACTGAGGAAAGACCCCTAATCCAGAGTAATCAGAACATACCACTCTGTCTTGAAACCATATCACTCTCTACAGAGACATATATATGTACCTATGGTTTCCCTTTTGTGGTCATTGTTTATTTTACAAAAATGAGATCATATTACATACACTTTTTCTGCACCTGCAATACATTATTCAATAATACTTCACAGAAATTGCTTTAAGTAGCTGCTCTAATTCATTCTTTTTTAAAGAGGATTTTATTTATGTATTTATTTATTTATTTATTTATTTGACACAGAGAGAGAGAGTGCACACAGAAGCAGGGGGAACAGCAGAGGGAGAGGGAGAGGCAGGTAGGAATGTTGGATCAAAAGTATATATAGGGGGCGCCTGGGTGGCGCAGTTGGTTAAGCAACCCCCTTTGGCTCAGGTCATGGTCCCGGACTCCCGGGATCGAGTCCCGCATCGGGCTCCCAGCTCCATGGGGAGTCTGCTTCTCCCTCTGACCTTCCCGCCTCTCATGCTCTCTCTCACTGTCTCTCTTTCAAATAAATAAATAAAAATCTTTAAAAATAAAAAAAGTATATATAGGTTTGCTGGGGCACCTGGGTGGCTGAGTTGGTTAAGCCACTACCTTTGGCTCAGGTCGTGATCCTGGAGTTCTGCAATCAAGTCCTGCAGTGGCTCTGCTTCTCCCTCTGACCTGCTCTCCTCTCGGGCTCTTTCTCACACTTTCTCTCTCAAATAAATAAAATCTTTTTAAAAAAGTATATATATTTAATTCTAAAAATTTACATAGCAGGGGTACCTGGCCGGCTTCCTTGGAGAAGCATGTGACTTGATCTCAGGGCTGTGAGTTCAAGCCCCATGTTGGGTGTAGACATTACTTTAAAAAATAAAAATAGAAGTTTAAGAAGTAAAATTGATTCTTATTTGGTGCACAGTTTTATGAGCTTTAGCACATATGTCAATGTGTGTAACCACAAGCACAGTCAGGATACAGAACATCTCATTCAATATAGAAAACTCCTGTGATAGCCAGTGTTCTAGTCTCCATGCCTATACATTGCCTTCCCCAGAATGCCTTGTAAATGAAATAATACGGTATGTCACCTTTTGAGACTGGAAGCTAAAGGTAAAGGTGGGAAAGGATAGGTTTCCTTTTTTCCTTTCTCCCTCATTGTATTTTCCCCAAGGGATAAAAATGGCATGGACCTCAAAACTTACCCAAATAAATCCCCCCAAAACTGCGTTTCCAAAAAGTTATGGTTTCTTAATTCCTCATAGAAAGGGGGAGGGTGGGGTGCCTGGGTGACTCAGTCAGTTAAGCATCTGCCTTCAGTTCAGGTCATGATATCCAGGTCCTGGGATCGAGCCCCACGTTGGACTTGCTGCTCAGTAGGGAGTCTGCTTCTTTCTCTCTCTCTCTCTGCCCCCTGCCCTTCGACATTGCTCATTTGCTCACTCTCTTTCAAATAAATAAAATCTTGAAAGAGAAAGAGGGGAAGGAACTTGTGGGAAGGAAGTCCCTGGTTTGGGGGGAGACTCCCCTAGTTTGGTGGGACACCCCCCATGTCAAATGGCTGGCCCAAATGGAAGAAGCTTGGGGCTAGAGCATTCAAAACCTCCTCACACCCAGTTTTATCGAAACCAAAAAATCTCTCCCCCACCTCACAAAACACAAACACATGCATACGTATATGTATTTGTTCTTTCTTACAAAGCAAATAAAAATTCAAAGGCATTAAGCTTTAAAGTGAATCTAGAACAAGGGAATGTGAAGTTCCCTCCTGCTCCTCTCTTACTGTGGGGTTAACTGGTACAAGTCCAGCAGAGGAACCTGCCCCAAGGGGATGGCAGAGGAAAAGGACACAATGGAGCAAAGGATGGGGATGTCCCCCAAGCCGACCAGCAGCCAAGCAGCAGACATGGGCATGATGCCAGTGAGGACACATTACTTGGAATTTTCCAGTTGGGATGGGAAGTGGGTAAGAGGCATTCTCGTGTAGTCTTCAGCCAATTTCAAGTCAAGTCAGGACAAGGAAAACAGGGGGATGAGTGCAGTGTGTGGAAAGGAGAGACTGGATCTTCTGGGGCCCTGTGGTCAGAAGGAGCGCTGCTTACTCAGCTCCTGGACAAAGAGTTCAAGGACTTCCTCATCACTGGAGCTGGGTGCAGAGGGCCGAACCTCAGAAGTGGCAAATGAAGAAGAGGACCTCACCCTTGGCAACAAGCATATGCTGCTCTCAAAGGGTCTGCCTACAGTTTCACTTGGGGCTGGGACTCTAGCCTCCGGCTCGTCCCGGCTGGTCACTTCATCCTTGAGGCACTTCTCCCCTCCAGGTAGTGCTCCAAGGGCAGGCTGCATGACCACGGGTGAGTGCTTCTGGGGTACCCCCGGCTCAAGGCTCAAGTTGTCTGTTTCCAAGTTTTACCAATGATGGATAGAGCGTCCATAAACCTTCCCAGGCAGGTTTTTGTGTGGACATAAGTTTTCATTTTTCTCAGGAAAATATCCAGGAGTGGTCCTGCCGGATCGTACGCTAAGTATATGTTTAACTGTCTCCCACCAGCACTGGGAAGGCTCCTACTGCATATTTAATTTAGATGTTTTATCTCAGCTATTAAAATAGGCATGGAAGGACATCTCACTGAGGCTTTTTAAGCCAGGTGTGGAACCCAGTGTGGGGCTTGAACTCACAACCTTGAGATTAAGACCCGAGTGGAGATCAAGAGTCAGATGCTTAACTGACTGAGCCACCCAGGTGTCCCCTCAAGAAATTCCTTATGTTTAGTGTCCTTTCAGTACTTCTTTGCCTTACATATGTCTTCTTTGGGTGTCTGTTCAAATCTTTTGCCCATTTTTAGTTTTTTTTTTTTTTTTTTAACTGCTGAGCCTGAGCATTCAGATACGAGATTTGCAAATATTTTCTACTCATCTGGGACTTTTCATTCTCTTTATCTTTTGTACAGTAAGTTTTAAATTTTGATGAAATTCAATTTATTAATATTTTCTTTCTATGGATTTTGATTTTGATGTCATTAATCAGAAGTCTTCTTCTAGTTCTAGGTCATGGTTTTACATTGTACACTTAGATCTATGATCTATTTTCAGTTAATCTTTGCTAAGGTGTGAGATTTAGGTCAAGGTTCATTTTTTTTTTCATATGGATGACCAATTATTTTAAAACTATTTGTTGAAAAGGCTATCCTTTCTCCACTGAATTGTGTTTCCATCTTTGCCAAAAACGAAGCAGCCATGTACGTGTGGGTCTATCGCTACACTATTCTGTGTCCTTGATCTTTGTCAATATAATGCTATCTTGATTGCTGTAGCTTTATAGACAGTCTTAAAATCAGGTAGTATGAGTCCTCCAACTTAATTTTTCTTTTTCAAAATTGTTTTGACTTATTCTAGTTTCTCTGCCTTTCCATATAAATCTTATAATATGCTTTTCTCTATCAAATTTTACTAAGATT
Organism: Mustela nigripes; assembly: GCF_022355385.1. Taxonomy (NCBI): domain Eukaryota; kingdom Metazoa; phylum Chordata; class Mammalia; order Carnivora; family Mustelidae; genus Mustela; species Mustela nigripes. Next base: position 750,612 of record NC_081575.1, on the reverse strand, counting down.
TTACTTGCTGAGATTTTACTAAGAATTGCATTAAATTTATAGCTGACCTTCACTCTACTTCTTCAATCTGTGATCATTGTATCTCTCCACATTATGTCTTAAATTTTCTTGCAACAATGCTTTACAATTTTTCGTGTGCAAATATTGTACATTTTGTTAGATTTATGCCTATTTTAGCTATTACAATTGGTATTTTCGTAATTGTGTTTCCAATAGCTTGTTGTTGGAGTATAGAAATATGACGGACTTTTGTATGTTCATCTTGTATTCTGCAATGAAGCTAAACTCACTTATTAGTTCTTGTCGAGTTCTTGAGATTTTCTATGCAATGAACATGTCATATTTGGTTTCATTTCCTCACTTTAGTATGAATGCTTTTTAAAACTTTCTAGCTTCCTTCCCCAATTTACCTGCTGGCAACTACTTTTCAGGGTTCTCAGATAGCTACTTCATGTGTTCTGTTAGAAATTTTTAGGCATTCGGTGGGATAGACAGGGTAACATGTGCTTATTCGATCTTAACCAGAACCAGAACTTCAAGAGACATATTATTTTTAATTTTAATGGTTTCAATCATACTGGTTTCAAAATGCTGTACTAGTTATCCAGTAGCATGGTACTGTAGTGAGATTGAACATTTTTGAAAAGATTTATATCGTTATTTTAGGGGTGGGAAGAAGGGGCAGACTGTGCACTGAGCCCAGGCTCCACACCTAACACAGAGCCTGATGCAGAGCTTCATCTCATGACCCTGAGATCATGACCTGAGCTGAAATCAAGGCTTGGATGCTCAGCTGAGACTGAGACACCCAGGTGCCCCTACGACTGGTGTTTATATATATATATATATATATGTATATGTGTATATATATATATATATATATATATATGAATTTGTGGAGGGGAAGCAAGATGGCAGAAGAGCAGGGAATCTCATTTCATCTGGTCCCTTTAATTTAGCTAGGTAACTATCAAATCATTCTGAACACCTATGAATTGAATCTGAGATATAAGAAAAGAACGGCTGGAATTCTACCAATAAAAAACCGACCAGTTTTTGCAAGGTAGGGGTTGTGGAGAAGTGAATCTGAGCCAACATACCGAAAAATAAACCACGGGGCAGGAGGGAGCCTCCATCAGCCAGCTACCGGAAAGTGATCCAGCAGTGGACTGCAAAATCAGAACCTTTAGAGGTCTGCTCCGGTGAGGGACTTCCCTGCCTGAAAGGCACTCAGGTGGTAAAGTGGGGCAGAATCCTAGGTGGGACTGTGTGGTCTCAGGATCTCAGTGGTCACAGAAAGAACAGGGTTGCCTGAGCTGGCAGAGTTCCTAAGCATTGCAGCAGGCAACCAGTTACGGCCAATGCTTGGGTTGCCATAAACTATGAACCACTGTAGGATCCGGCGATTGGCCTCTGTGTGCAGGACTTGCAAAGGGCAGAAACCTTGCCACCCTCTGCCTTTCCCTGGGAGGGTGTGTGCAGGTGCACACTGCAGGAATCTGTAGACTTTGGCACACAGAAGTGAAGACTGCTTATTCCTGAGGGTTTACTGATGAGAGGGGACCACGATTTTTCAGGTCTGGGGCTGGAGATCAGGAAGCGGCCATTTTTACATTTATCCTCTAAAGAGGCACAGAAAGCCTTCAGGGAACAAAAGCCACAAACATCAATCTGGAGCAGCTCACACTGAGCGCTGACAAGGGTAGTGCAACTCCGCCCAGGCAAGGACATCAGAGAATCAGCACAACAGGCCCCTCCCCTAGAAGACCAGCTGGAACAACAGGCAACACCAAGTTCACAGATCACACAGGACTGCAAAACTCCAGTGCCAGGGGAGAACAGTACACAGAATTTGAGGTTTATTCTCATTGTACCTTTATCTTTCAGTTTAAAATTTTCCATTGTTTTTTCTTACACTATTGGTGGGAATGCAAGCTGGTGCAGCCACTCTGGAAAACAGTACAGAGGTTCCTCAGAAAGTTGAAAATAGAGCTACTCAGCCATCACAAAATGAACTCTTGCCATTTGCACCGATACAGATGGAACTAGAGGGTATTATGCTGAGTGAAATGAGTCAAGCAGAGAAAGACAACTCTCATATGGCTTCGCTCATATGTGGACTATAAGAAGTAAGAAGCAGTGCAAAGCATAGGGGAAGGGAGGGAAAACTGAACTCGAACTCATTAGAGAGGGAGACAAACATAAGAGACTCTTAATCACAGGAAAGAAGCAGGGTTGGTGGGTAACGAGGGTGCGGGACGTCATGGACACTGGGCATCCTATGGGTTGCTGAAACCAATGAGGTACTCTATGGTGGCCAATTGAATTTAGACTTAAGTAAAGCATATGAAATTTATACCCAGACATGTACATGCACAGAGGAAAGACCACGTGAGGACACAGGAAGTGGCTATCTATAAGCCAATGAAAGAGGCCTCAGAGGAGACCAATCCTGCTGAATCTTGATCTCAGACTTTTAGCTTCCAGAACTGTGAGGAAGTAAATCTCTGCTGTTGAAGCCACCCATTGTTTGGTACTATGTTATGGCAGGCCTAGCAGACTAAGACTACGTGTGTGTGTGTGTGTGTGTGTGTGTGTGTGTTTATGATTATATAATCATGTAGAAAATTTTAACATGGGTTAACACTGGACATGAAAAGGTTAGTGGAAGGTGTAACACGGAAGGAAACAGAGAGATAAAAGGGAGGAGGCAGCCAAGTAGACACAAAAAACATCATGTTGTACACCTTAAATATATACAATTTTTATTTGTCAGTAAAGCTGGGAAAAAGGTGTGTTTTTTTTAATGTAAAGTGTGTTGATTAATTTGACTTGAGTTGCTATAGTTGGCAATTGGTTTATATGTGTAAAATTGCATTCCCTTTGTATTTTATGTGTAACTTACCAATTGAGTGCATTTAAAAGCATTTTTATTTTTATTTATTTTTTAAAAAGATTTTATTTATTTATCTGACAAACAGAGATCACAAGTAGGCAGAGAGGCAGGCAGAGAAAGAGGAGGAAGCAGGCTCCCCGCTGAGTAGAGAGCTCGATGTGGTGCTCGATCCCAGGACCCTGGGATCATGACCTGAGCCGAAGGCACAGGCTTTAATCTACTGAGCCACCCAGGAGTCCCTTAAAAGCATCTTAAAAAAGATTTTAGTTGAACACCCAATAAGCAGTTCAAACTTACAACTGTGAGTTTAAGAGTTGCACATTCTACCAACTGAGCCAGCTAGGAGCCCCGAGTGCATTTTATATCAGGTATGGACTATGCGTATTTGGGTAAATGAAAGTTGTGTCTCATTTTATTTACCCTTTGAAATGCCTTCTAAAAGAAAAAAATATATGCAGTATATGATTATATTTAAGCCTTTAAATAAAACTGTACACATTCATATATATCAATTTTTATTTTTATTTATTTTATTTTTAAAAAATGATTTTATTTATTTATTTGACAGAGAGAGAGAGGGAACACAAGCAGGGGGAGTGGGAGAGGGAGAAGCAGGTGCCTGGCTGAGCAGGGAGCCCGTTGCGGGGCTTGATCCCAGGAGCCTGGGATCATGACCCAAGCCGAAGGCAGATGCCCAATGACTGAGCCACCCAGGTGTCCCTAATTTTTAAAAGATTTATTTATTTGAGAGAGAGTGAGAGAGAGAGCTTGTGTACAGGGAAGGGGCAGAGGCAGAGGGAGAGAGAATCTCAAGCACAGTCCCTGCTGAGCACGGAGTCGGACACAGGACCCGATCCCGTGACCTAACTGGAAACCAAGAGTCAGATGCTTAACTGACTTCGCCACGCAGGAGTCCCCAGGTAACAGTTTTTAAGGAAATAGGACTGTCGCACAGCATGTGAGTTAATGTGTCACCTGCACTCGAGCTCAGCTTTACTTACTGTGCATGATGTTAGAGACCTGGAAGTCTGGGTCACGGTGCAGTGCAGCGTCTGTGCTGGGGAGGAAACGCTGCATATTCTCTGTGAGGTACCAGCTCCGATTCTCATCAAATACAGAAAACAGGATGACATTTCTCTTGTCTGACATCATCTGTTAATGACACATATTGAAAGAAAGAAATGCTATCAGTATTGTTGCCTAAGAATTAGTAGTCTGCGTGGAAACGATTAATAAATACTGAATAAATACCGAATCCCTCAGTTCGGTTCCAATTTCCCCGTCGCGCCACTGTTACACACATAACGGGGCAGGGTGTAGGCGTGGCTGCTACCAGCAGTGACTAACCCTTTAGAGCAAACGTGGCCTCAGGGCGAGAGGGTGACTGGACCCACTAAACCTAGTTTCTTCTGGATCCAAGGCCATATGCTGGCGGATTTTCTGGTACACTCTGTAGCCTTATTCCCTCCATGTTCAGATTACAGGACTTTCATTCTTTAAAGACCCAAGTGATTACTCAGTGTTTTTCTTGAACAAGTTAGTCAAGTCAAGTAAGATTAATGCCTTTCCTAAACTTCGATCTAGCAAGAGCCCTTCCTATCTATAGCTTCCTATCCTATAGCTCCCAATCTATAAAAAATTAAAAACAGAAAACAGAAATCAAATAACAAGTTAAGATGGGCCATGAAAAGTTAACTAACACTAATATCTAAAGTTTTCTGTTAAAAAAGTTTAAAGTTCTTTTTAAAAGAGAAGTTTATGCATGAACCAAAGTTATGAATTAGTTACTTGCTAATTGATTCTGTTAAGATGTAATGTATAAGCTTCACTAATATGCATAAATTTCAGTTTGCATAATCTGGCACTACAGAAACCAAAATGTTGAAGAGAGGACATTAAAAAATATAGAGTTACATTTCAGTCCTCTTCCAAAAAATTGGTGGAAAAACTATAATTAGGAAAAATTTGTCAGGAAAGGTACTTTCCCAAGTTTATGCTTTTTGGGTTTGCATGCGACAGGTTTTAAAATTCACATGCTTTACTCTCTAACCCAAGGAAATGTTCTCAGACTAGTAAAGATCCTATGTAATAAATAACCAAACTGACATGTGGTCCAGCCTCAGCAATACAGCCATGAGTCATTCTGATCTAAGCAATGAGCTTCTGCAAAGCAGTAGGCTTCTTCCTTTTTTAAAAAAAGATTTTGTTTTTTTGTTTTGATGGGGGAATGGCAGAGAGAGAAGGAGAGAGAGAGTCCTAGCAGACTCTGCATGAAGCACAGAGCCTGACATGGGGATTGATCTCACAACCCTGAAATCATGACCTGAACCAAAGTCAAGAGGTGGATGCTTAACCAACTGTGCCACCCAGGCTTTCCTTATGCAGAGAATTTAGCTTTCTTTTCTCAAAGCAGCATAAGTGGTCTAAATTCTTTAAACATTTCTGAAATATTTTATATCTTTCCCTGTATTTTTCTCAACGAATCCTTATTGAATTCCCACTACATGCCAAGCACTGTGCTGGATGCTGCAGATATGTTCATTCTGAGGTGTCTCTGAGTCACCCATCATGAGCCATCAAGGGAGAAGTCTAGACTCTGACACAGATGCATGGGTCATCTAAAAATGAGTAGTAGTTCAGCATGTAAAAACAAGCAAGATCAGTTACAGAAAGTGGAATTTTAAATTTTTTAAGTTTTAGTTATAATATAAGTAATTACTACATCCAATGAGGAGCTTGAACTCATGACCCCAAGATCAAGAGTCACATGATCCTCCAACTGATCCAGCCAGGCACCCTAGAAAGTGAAATTTTAGACTGTAAATGAGTATTATAGAAATATAATAGGACAGCCTCCCCTTTCTATCCAGCAGGCAAGTTTATTAAACCTAACTAAATTCAGAAACAGCTATGAGAAACCCAGTTTGTTTCTTTTATTGGCCAATACTGCAGACTACTAAATTTTCTGCAGACCACAGGGGGGCATTACACTGAGAAAGTATAGGAAATAGCTGGAAGTTCATATGCGTCATCAGTCCATCAAACCCAGAACTTGGTAAGACAAGAACCCACCTGGTTTCCTCTTTGATCTACAGATTCTTTGTAGCAGATGAGGAGAGGGCCAATGAGTCCTGAAGCTAGATCTCTCTCCAGATTAATGAAGCTTGAGTAATATCGGGTCAGGCACCGAGGATCCGATTTCGTTGGCCCATCTTCTACAGTCACTGTCCATTTATACTTGAATATCTCTCCTGGCAGAATTGGCATATCTTTCAAATGTTTCACACCTACCCACGCCCAAACCACAAAACACCATGATTCGAGTGTAACAAGCCACATATTGGTAAATTAGATAAATTGGTAGATTAGAGTGTAACAAGCCACATATTGGTAAATTAAATTGGTAGATTAGAGTGTAACAAGCCACATATTGCTAAGTCGTGTTGTTATTTCAAGGGATTTACAAATTTATATGTACATGTGAGGCTTCTCAATAAATTGAAACTAAATTTGCACCTATTATAAGTTGAATATTCCCACATTGTTTTGCAGTTAAAGTGTGTCGAGGACTTCAAGTTGTATTACAAAGCTGTAGTGATCAAAACAGTATGGTTCCAGCATAAAAACAGATACATAAATCAATGGAACAGAATAGAGAGCCCAGAAATGAACCCTCATCTCTATGGTCAGCTAATCTTCGACAAAGCAGGAATATGCAATGGGAAAAAGACAGTCCCTTCAACAAATAGTGTTGAGAAAACTGGACGGCAAGCATGCAGAAGGATGAGACAGGACCATTTCCTTACACCACACACAAAAATAGACTCAAAATGGATGAAAGACCTCAGTGTGAGACAGGAATCCATCAAAATCCTAGAGGAGAACACAGGCAGCAACCTCTTGGACCTCAGCCGCAGCAACTTCTGCTTATATACATCTCCAAAGGCAAGGGAAACAAAGGCAAAATGAACCATTAGGACTTCATCAAGATAAAAAGCTTTTGCAGAAGAGAAAAGTCCAAGATGGTGGAGATGTAGGAGTCCTCAATTTCATCTGGTCCCAGGAATTCAGCTAGATAGCTATCAACCCTTTCTGAACACCTGTGAACCCAACCCAAGAGCGAAGGAAAGAACAGCTGCAACTCTACAAACAGAAGAGCAACCACTTTCTGCAAGTAGGGGGTGCAGAGAACTGAATGCGAGATGATATTTAGGAAGACCAACTGTAGGGGTGTGGGGTGCAGGCAGGGAGCCTCTGTCAACCAGCTCCTGGCAAGTGATAGACCAGTGGAGGACAAAATCAGAACTTTTAGAAGTGTGCTCCACTGAGAGATGTGTGACCCCCGCAGGCTCACAGGAAGACCAGGGGTGCCTGAGTGTGGCAGAGCTCCCAGGTATTGGACCGGGCAAGCCGGCTACAGAGATGGAGCTGAGGAGTGGGCTGCAGGAGTTTGCTGGGTTTGGAGACTCCAAACGGGGTCATGTGCCACAGGTAGAAATGCTCGGTCACAGGCCTAGTGAGCACAGAGTGTGGACAGAGGCCAGGGAGACACAAATGAGGATTGATTGCTTTTCTGTGAGGGCACATTGAGGAGTGGGGCCCTGAGCCCTCAGCTCCAGTGCCAGTGATTGGGAGGCCACCATCTTCATTCCCGTCCTCCAAAGCTATATGGAAAGCGTTCAGAGAAAAAAACTACCTAAAGAGAACCTGCGCAGAGTACTCAGCCTGGCCCCAGGCAAAGACATTTGAGAATCAACAACAGGCCCCTCCCCCAGAAGATCAGCAAGAACATCCAGCCAAGAACAAGTGTACTGACTGATGAGAACTGCAAAACTTCAGAACTATGGGAATACAGCACCTAGAATTCATGACTTTTCCTTCCATGATTCTTTAGTCTTTCAAAGTTAATTTATTTTCTTTCCTTTTTGAGCCAATTTCTTATCTTATCAACTCCTTTTAAAATCTTTTTTAATTTTCATTTTTACAGTTACATTTTATCCCTTCATTGTATTTAATCTTATTTATTTTTGTATATATATATGTGTGTGTGTGTGTGTGTGTGTGTGTGTGTGTATGTGTGTGTGTGTGTGTCTATATATATATATGTAGAACTTTTTCTTTCTTTACAATTTTGGGATGCAGTTTCTTCTAACAGACCAAAATATACCTAAAATCTAGTATATGGCTCTGTTCTATTCATCTGTCTGGTCATATTCTGCTTTTTGTTGTTGTTTTTTCTTTTTCTGCATCTTTTTTCTGTTTTGTTAAAGTCTTTTTAAATTTTCATCTTTATAGTCACAGTCTGTCCTTTCAATGTATTTAATTTTAAGAATTTAGTTTAATATGTATAAGTTTTTCTTTCTTTATGATTTGGGATGTAGTTTCTTTATGATTTTTCTTTCTTTATGATTTGGGATGTAGTTTCTTCTAACAAACTGACCAAAATATACTCAGGAGATAGTGTATTGCTCTGCTCTGCTCTTATAATGCTTCCTTTTTGATTGTTGGGGTTTTTTTCTTATCTTTTAATTTCCATTTTTACAGTTATATTCTATCCTTTCATTGTATTTAACTCTCTTTTTATACATATATAATATTTTCTTTCTTTATAGTTTTGGGATCTAGTTTTCTAACAAATAGACCAAAATACACACAGGGTCTGAGATATTGCTCTATTCTGTTCACCTGTCTAATTATATTCTCTCTCTTTCTCTCCTTCTTTTTTATTTCAGTTTCAGGTCTCTTCTGATTTGTTTAGTGTATATTTCTCAGGGGTTGTTGTTGCCATTTTAGTATTTTGTTCTCTTGCTCATCTATTCTTCTCTGGATAGAATGACAAGATGAAAAAAATCACCTCAGAAAAAGAACAAGAGGCAGTATAGACTGCCAGGGACCTAATCAGTATGGATATAAGTAAGATGTCAGAACTACAGTTCAGAATAATGGTTATAAAGATACTAGCTGGTCTTGAAAAAAAGCATAGAAGACACTAGAGAATCCCTCCCTGGAGAAATAAAAGAATGAAAACATAATCAGATCAAAATTTAAAAGGCTATAAATGAGATGCAATAAAAAATGGAGGCTCTAACTGCTAGGATAAATGAGGCAGAAGAGAGAATTAGTGATATAGAAGACTAAATGATGGAAAAAAAAGAGGCTGAGAAAAAGAGAGACAACTACTGGATCACAGGGGGAGAATTCAAGAAATAAGTGATACCATAAAGTGAAAAAATATTAGAATATTTGAGATCCCAGAAGAAGAGGAAAGAGAGCAGGGACAGAAGGTATATTTGGAGCAAATTATAGCAGAGAACTTCCCTAATCTGGGAAAGGAAACTTGCATTAAAATCCAGAAGACAGAGAATCCTATTCAAAATCAATGAAAATAGGTCAATGCTCTGACAGATAATAGTGAAACCTAAAAATCTCAGAGACAGAAAATCCTGAAAGCAGCTTGGGACAATAGGTCCTTTTATTTTTTTTAAAGATTTTATTTACGTGACACGAAGAGAGGCAGCCAGAGAGGGAATACAAGCAGGGGCAGTGGGAAAAGAAGAAGCAGGTCTCCCGCTGAGCAGGGAGCCCAATGCAGGGCTCGATCCCAGGACCCTGGGATCATGACCTGAGCCAAAGGCAGACGCCTAACAACTGCACCACTCAGGTGCCCCAAGACAAGAGGTCCCTAACCTACAATGGTAGAAACATTATATTGGCAGCAGAACAATCCATAGAGACCTGGCAGGCCAGAAAGGACTGGCATGATATATTCAGGGTCCCAAATGAGAAAAATAAGCAGCCAAGAATACTTTACCCAGCAAGGCTGCCATTCAGAATAGAAGGAAAGATAAAGATCCTCCAGGACAAAAAGAAACTAAAAAAACTTGTGATCATTAAATCAGCCCCACAAGAAGTAAAAAAGGGATCCTATAAGCAAAAAGAGAGCCCCAAAACAACACAGACCAGAAAGGAACAGAGACACTATACAGAAACAGTGACTTTATAGGTAATACAATGGCACTAAATTCATATCTTTCAATAGTTACTCTGAATGTAAATGAGCCAATCAAAATATAAAGGGTATCAGATTGGATAAAAAAGCAAGACCCATCCATATGCTGTTTGTTGGTAAGAGACTCATTTTAGATCCAAAGACACCTCCAAATTGAGAGTGAGGGGGTGGAGAACCATTTATCATGCTAATGGACATCAAAAGGAAGCTGGAAAGCAATACTTCTACTTAAACCAAAGACTGTAATAAGAGATGATGAAGGCTATTACATCATAATTAAATGGTCTATCTAACAAGAAGACCTAACAGTCGTAAATATGCCCCTAATATGGGAGCAGCCAACTATATAAACTAATTAATAACAAAATTAAAGAAACACAATGATAATAATACAATAATAGTAGGGGACTTTAACATCCCATTCACTGAAATGGACAGATAATCTAACCAGAAGATCAATAAGGAAATAAGGGCTTTCAATGACACACTGGACCAGATAGACTTCATAGACACATTCAGAGCATTCCATCCTAAAGCAACAGAATACAGTCTTCTCAAGTGTAGATGGAATATTCTCCAGAACAGATCACATACTGGGTCACAAATCAGGTCTCAACTGGTACCAAAAGTCTGGGATCATTCCTTGCATATTTTCAGGCCACAATGCTTTGAAACTTGAACTCAATCACAAGAGGAACTTTGGAAAGAGCTCAAATACATGGAGGCTAAAGAGAATCCCACTAAAGCATGAATAGGTCAATCAGGAAATTAAGGAAGAATTTTTAAAAATCATGGAAACAAATGAAAATGAAAATGTAACTGTTCAAAACCTTCAGGATATAGCAAAGTTGGTCCTAAGAAGGAATGATATAGCAATAGGAACCTTTCTCAAAAAAATGAGAAAGATCTCAAATATACAAGCTAAACATACACCTAAAAGAGCTAAGGAAAGAACAGCAAATAAAGCCTAAACCCAGCAGGAGAAGAGAAATAATAAATATTAGAACAGAAATCAATGAAATAGAAACCAAAGAACAGTAGACAGATCAATGAAACTAGGAGCTGGTTCTTTGAAAGAATTAATAAGATTGATATCCACCTGGCCAGACTTACCAAAAGGAAAAGAGAAAGGACCCAAATTAATAAAATCATGAATGAAAGAGGGAAGATCATAACCAACCCCAAAGAAAAACAAATAATTTTAAGAACATATTATGAGCAACTATATGCCAACAAGTTAGGCAATATGGAAGAAATGGATACATTCCCAGAAACATACAGACTACCAAAACTGAAACAGGAAGACACAGAAAATCTGAACAGACCCAGAACTAGAAAGGAAATTGAAGCAGTAATCAAAAATATCCCAGTAAATAAGGCCCAGGGCCAGAAGGATTCCCAGGCAATTCTACCAAACATTTAAAGAAGAACTAATACCTATTCTTCTGAAGTTGTTTCAAAAAACAGAAATAGGGCAGTTCTATTTTCAACATTTTGAGGAACCTCCATGCTGTTTTCCAGAGTGGCTGCACCAGCTTGCATTCCCAAATGAAACAATATGGGATTGGGAGGGAGACAAACCATAAGTGACTCTTAATCTCACAACA